>NW_026866997.1:0-12160 GCF_026571515.1 Ruditapes philippinarum | reverse complement strand
AGTGCGCTTTATGGCTTTTTAGCTCACCTTGCACAAAGTGCAGGTGAGCTTTTTTAAGGATGGCCCAACCAAATGGCGTCCGTCGTCTGTCGTCCGTCCACAATTTTAAATATTCTAAGGACATCTTCTATGATACCGCAAGGCCAATGTTAATGAAACTTGGCAGGAATACTCTTTGTATGAAGCTCTATCAAGATTGTTCAAAGAATTCCATTTCATGCAGAACTCTGGTTGCCATGGCAACCGAAAGAAAAATCTTTAAATATCTTCTTTTAAAGAACCGTAAGAGCTAGAGCTTAGATATTTGGCATGAAACATCTTCTAATGAGTGTCTACCAAGTTTGTTCAAATAAAAGCCCTGGGTCAAAATTGGCCCGCCCCAGGGGGTCATTGATTTTCCCTATATGCATATAGGTAAAAACTTAAAAAATCTTCTTTTAAAGAACCCAAGAGCTAGAGCTAAGATATTTAGCATGAAACATCTTCTAATGAGTGTTCTACCAAGTTTGTTCAAATAAAAGCCTTGAGGTCAAAATTGGCCCTGCCCCAGGGGGTCATAGATTTTCCCTATATACATATAGTAAAAACTTTAAAAAATCTTCTTTAAAAGAACCCAAAGAGCTAGAGCTTAAGATATTTGACATGAAATATCTTCTAGTGAGTGTCTACCAAGTTTGTTCAAATAAAAGCGCTGGGTCAAAATTGGCCCCGCCCCGGGGGTCATTGATTTTCCCTATATGCATATAGTAAAAACTTAAAAAATCTTCTTTTTAAAGAACCGTAAGAGCTAGAGCTTAGATATTTGGCATGAAACATCTTCTAGTGAATGTCTACCAAGTTTGTTCAAATAAAAGCCCTGGGGTCAAATTGGCCCCGTCCCAGGGGGTCATAGATTTTCCCTATATGCATATAGTAAAAACTTAAAAAATCTTCTTTTAAAGAACCCAAAGAGCTAGAGCTAAGATATTTAGCATGAAACATCTTCTAATAAGTGTCTACCAAGTTTGTTCAAATAAAAGCCATGGGGTCAAAATTGGCCCCGCCCCAGGGGGTCATTGATTTTCCCTATATGCATATAGTAAAAACTTAAAAAATCTTCTTTAAAAGAACTCAAAAGAGCTAGAGCTAAGATATTTAGCATGAAACATGTTCTAATGGGTGTCTTACCAAGTATGTTCAAATAAAAGCCCTGGGGTTCAAAACTGGCCCTGCCCCTGGGGTCATTGATTTTTCCTTATATGTGTATAGCAAAAACTTAAAAATCTTCTTTGAAAAAACCCAAATAGCTTGAGTTTAGATATTATACATGAAACATCTTTAAGTAAATATCTACAAAGTTTGTTCAAATAAAAGCCCGGGGGTCAAAACTGGCCCAGCCCGGGGGTCAAAACTGGCCCAGCCCCAGGGGTGTCATTGTTTTTAACTATATGTGTATAGTAAAAACTTAAAAATCTTCTTTTAAAAACCCCAATGAGCTAGAACTTAGATGTTTAGCATGAAACATCTTCTTTGGGTGTCTACCAAGTCTGTTCAAATAAAAGCCTTTTTGGTAAAAAATTGGCCCGGGGGGGGGGGGGGGGCTATATAGAGGTGAGCGACCTCAGGGCCATCATGGCCCTCTTGTTTTATATATACGTAGTCGCCCTTTGCGACAGGACATCTATGACATATCAGATTAAAAAATCGGTCTGTCTTGCCGTCGAAATATTGAGACTAATCTAATTCAAGTTTGGCTCCAGGGTGCATGCTAAAACGTATCTGCTTACGTATACATACGTATACCAGTTACAACCAAGCAATAACAAAGTTAAAGTTTGGTAACACTTTGAAACTAAGGAAAACCATTTAAATTGTAAAACAAAGAAAAAAGCAGCTAAGTAATGAGGTGAAATATGTTTGACATTAAAGATATCTAACATTATTTTAAAACACGAATACCAAATATCACATTTTAGAAAGAAGTTATATAGCGTAAGTATTAATGAACATGAATATATATGAATCTAGATCTAATGATAGGAAGGAAGCAGTAACAAGAGCCTAATTAAATTTCATGTAGCGCGGTATCCGCCTATCCTTTCGTCTATTCGTAGAGCGCATGCCTTGTCAGAATTGTATCTTGTCTATATTAAAAATATCGAACACTGAAGACATTTTTTTTCAATCAATTATCTAACTATAGATCTAGATGTAATGTCATTTGATATTAAAGACATTTTCTACAGTTTTATGAAAAAATAATCCTTTCATAGAATTTTCTAATTTTTATGTATGATGAGTAAAATTTAATGACGGATTTAAAAATAAAAAGAAAAATATATGTTGACGTGTTGGATTTCTTGTAAAATGGCAGTTTCCATGGTAACCGTATATCTAAAAACTGTCAAAATAGCCTAACTGTGTTATAACGAATAAAAAATGTAAAAGATAGCTTAAAACACACAACGAGCATTGTTTTATGCAAAGATAACCTTATCTAATGATTCTGTATGAAACAAATGATAATCTGAACATATTTCTTTAAAAAATGAGTTTTCCCATGTTCCTCAACCGAACAAAAAATGAGAAAAATGAACATGAATTCTTCAGAATAATTAGAGATATTGAAAAAAAGTGTTTCATAGAATTTTCTAATTTTTTGTATATTGTGTAAAAATTTAATGACAAATTTCAAAAAGAAAAAGAAAAATATATGTTGGCGTATTGGATTTTTTGAAAAATGGCAGTTTCCATGGTAACCGTATATCTCAAAATTGTCAAAATATCCAAACTATATTATAATAATGAATAAAATAGCTTATTACACTCACAATAAACATAATTTTTATACAAAGCTTGCCTTTATATTTAGGGTTCTGTATAAAAACAAACGATTAATTTGGACATATTTCTTTTAAAAAAAATGAGTTTTCATGCTTTTTAACTAAACAAAAAATGAGAAAAATAAACATGAAAATTTTCTGTAAAAAAATTAAAGCTATCAAGAAATTTCTTTTACAGAATTTGCTACATTATTGATATATCAAGTAACATTTGATTGTGGATTCAAAAATAGAAATAAAATATATATGTTGAAGTGTTAGTTTTTTGTAAACGGGCAGTGTCCATGGTTACCGCATATTGCCAACTGTCAAAATTACCACGTACGCTTTCTTAAGAAATATCAGCGTTATACTAAATGTACTGTCAAATATAAAACATGTTGTAATAAGAATTTCTTTTCTTTTTGATGTTATATTAAGTAAATGATACTGAATTTTTTTTTAAAACATATCTAGGGCCATATTATTTTTTTCACTCGACTAACATGCCCGAACAGTAAGCAAGTATTCAGAAATTTACAAAGAAAATAATGAAAATTCTCAACATTTCTTGGATATTAATTTTGTTTTTTATTCAACACTTTTAAAACATATCATTTTAAACTTCTTTGCCCAGTTGTCTGCCAGTAATCAAGTCGCGACGCACTTTTGTCACTATACACTAGTGGGTGGGGTAACGCGCGCAGAATTATCATCAACGCTGTCGTACTAATGCTTGGAGAAATACTTTATTGTGATGTTGTCTAAACGATTTCTTATTCTTTTGAACCAATCTCCTTTTTGAACATTTAGAAATATCTATTCTGTATTATTTACTCATTATTTGCTTATAGCCGAAATTTAAACACTTATCCGAATACTGTTCAACTTTACCTTCATTTGAAGAGTAATTATCCGTGATTATCTTTCTTGGATGCGCATAACGATGCGCACAGAAAACTACCGAAAACGTCTTTAAGCTTCAATAAATACAATGATGAATGTATTGTATCGCAAAAAATATAGGAAGCTTAAAAAATATCTTTTTTTTACTAGATAGGCCTATACGCTCTTTGTCGTTATAAAGAATAAAACTAGACCTTGTAGATACAGTCATGTATAGAACAATGGGTAATTATGTCAATAGAACCTACTTTGAACAGTGTCCGACTTAACATCGAATTTTCACTTTTGATTGTCCGACTTAACATCTAATTTGGTTCCTACGCCGGGTGGGGAAAGGTAAAAGAAATACGAGGCAAAATAATTAAACAAGTTTAGAACACAAAGTAAACATGTATACTTGTATAGTTGATATATATTTATATATGCATTCTTTAATTTTTAATACTTTAAACCACTGAAATAGGAAGACCAGTCTTACTTTTCTGGAATCCAGATTTTCAAATTTCGCGCCGATAGAGCTATTTATAGTAACAATATTCAGAAAGACAGGAAGTAAGCCACGCTGACAAGAAAGACAACTATGCACGGTTTAAATGTTAAGGTTGGTTTGATTGCACTTATTGGCATGTTAGAAACGTTTTTACAACATTTAATGAACAGCTAAAAATGTCCGACTTTCGATCGTGTCCGACTTACGATCACTTTACCCTATGTGTATGGGAAAAACTTAAAAAATCTTTTTTGAAAAAACCCAAATAGCTGGAGTTTAGATATTAAGCATGAAACATCTTCTAGTGAGAGTCTACAAAGTTTGTTCAAATAAAAGCCCTGGGGTCAAAACTGGCCCCGCCCCAGGGGTGTCATTGTTTTTAACTATATGTGTATAGTAAAAACTTAAAAAATCTTCTTTTAAAAAACCCTATGAGCTAGAGCTTAGATGTTTAGCATGAAACATCTTCTTATTGGTGTCTACCAAGTTTGTTCAAATAAAAGCCCCTGGATTAAAATTGGCCCTGATGGGGGGGGGGGGGAGTAGATCATTGTTTTTCATTATATGTGTGTAGTAAAAACTTAACATTGTGATACATCTTCTAATGGGTGTCTTCCAAGTTTGTTCAAATAAAAGCCCTGGGGTTGAAACTGGCCCCGCTCCAGGTGCCTTTATACAGGTGAGCGACCTCAGGGCCATCATGGCCCTCTTGTTTTTCCTTTATGTATATAGTAAAGACTTGCTTTTGATTATCAATTGATTATACTTTTGATTATTGATTGCAATACCTAAGTCAAATGATTTCGAAATTTCAGGTAGATTTAAAGTTTGGTATTTTGCAAAGTGGAGCCTGAAATGTATTTTATATTCGTGGCAGATTATCAATTTTTGTGCCCCCACGTTAGTGGCGGGCATTTAGATTTACCCTTGTCCGTCCGTCCGTCCGCAGGTGGTGTTTATGGGCTCATTTGCCTCATAAACATCAAATTTTGGTATGTCCGTCCTTCCATCCGTCCGTTCACTTTTGTGTCGCATGTAACTCAAAAAGTATTTGACCTAGAGTCATGAAACTTTACAGGAATGTTGATCAGCATGTGTAATTGTGCACCTGGGTATTTTCATCTGGATATTTTAAGTATTTCCAGAGTTATTGCCCTTGACTTAGTAAAATTTTGCAATTTTCAACTTGTGTCGCATGTAACTCAAAAAGTATTTGACCTAGAGTCATTAAACTTTACAGGAATGTTGATCAGCATGTGTTGTTGTGCACCTGGGTATTTTCGTCTGGATATTTTTAGTATTTTCAGAGTTATTGCCCTTGATTTAGTAAAATTTTGCAATTTTCAACTTGTGTCGCATGTAACTCAAAAAGTATTTGACCTAGAGTCATGAAACTTTACAGGAATGTTGATCAGCATGTGTAGTTGTGCACCTGGGTATTTTCGTCTGGATATTTTAAGTATTTTCAGAGTTATTGCCCTTGACTTAGTCAAATTTTGCAATTTTCAACTTGTGTCGCATGTAACTCAAAAAGTATTTGACCTAGAGTCATGTAACTTTACAGGAATATTGATCAGCATGTGTAGTTGTGCACCTGGGTATTTTCGTTTGGTTATTATTTTCTGAGTTATTGCCCTTGACTTAGTAAAATTTTGCAATTTTCAACTTGTGTCACACGTAACTCAAAAGTATTTGACCTAGAGTCATGAAACTTTACAGGAATGTTGATCAGCATGTGTTGTTGTGCACCTGGGTATTTTCGTCTGGATATTCTTAGTATTTTCAGAGTTATTGCCCTTGACTTAGTAAAATTTTGCAATTTTCAACTTGTGTCGCATGTAACTCAAAAAGTATTTGACCTAGAGTCATGAAACTTTACAGGAATGTTGATCAGCATGTGTTGTTGTGCACCTGGGTATTTTCGTCTGGATATTTTTAGTATTTTCAGAGTTATTGCCCTTGAGTTAGTAAAATTTTGCAATTTTCAACATGTGTCGCATGTAACTCAAAAAGTATTTGACCTAGAGTCATGTAACTTTACAGGAATATTGATTAGCATGTGCAGTTGTGCACCAGGTATTTTCGTCTGGATATTTTTAGTATTTGTAGAGTTATTGCACTTCACTTAGAAAATTTTTGCAATTTTCAACTTGTGTCGCAAGTTTCTCAAAAAGGATTGACATAGTCATTAAACCTTATAGGCAGGTTGCTCAGCATATTTTAGATTTGCACCTGGGGTTTTGCTTGTGGATTTATCCAGTATTTGTAGAGTTAATTCCCTTGACTTAGTAAAAAGATTGACAGAACAGTGGCGCGGTGGGGGCACCCGTGTCCTATGGACACATTTCTAGTTTACACAGCTTCTTTGTTATACACCCATAATGATTTTGGTGTATATTGTTATGCATCTGGTTGTCCGTCCTTCCCTTAGCAGGTTTTTTGTCCAGTTTGTATCTTTTGAACCAGTGGAAGAAAACTAAAACTACTTGGCAAAAATGTTGACCATAATGAGACAATGTGCAGAGCGCAGGTTTGACGTTTCTTAGCTTAAGGTCACACTTAGTTTTGTGTCTGCTCTGTATCTTTTGAACCAATAGAAAGAAATTAAGACTTTTTGGCTGAAATATTACTTATATTGAGACGGTGTGCATAACATCAGTTTGCGCTTCCTAAGATCAAAATTGGCCCTGCCCCGAGTATTAATTGATTTACATAGACTTACATAGGAGTTTTCATGTCCAGTCTGTATCTTTGAACCATTGGAAGGAAATTGAAACTACTTGGCAGAAAATTGATATAAATCATGCTCCTGCGGTCAATATTGGCCCTATCCAAGGGGTCACATAGATGGAATTATTTTCATTTATGTATTCTTTTGTAAAGCTACAATGTCTCAGTTATTTGGCATGTATCATTACAGAGAAGAACCATGCATTTGTTTATTTCACTGATATTAAAATATGCCTGTGCCCCGAGGGTTGGTGGAGGGATGGGTAGGTCTTGCACAATTTACATGTACACAGATTTATATAGTTTACATGTCTTAAAAGTCTTTTCTTCCAACCTACAACATGCAGAGCTTAGATATTTAGCATATATCAACACATTGTAAAAGTAGAATTATCAGTTTTGTACAAATAATCAACAAAGATGGATATTTGAGATAAATGTAATGGGAAATATAAAAAAGAAAAAAAAATATTTCTAAGCATAGCATTTTGATTTTTGTGCCCATACATTTAAATTTACCCTTGTCCATTCTTTTGTCCATCCATTCTCATGTTGTATCGCATGTAGCTTAAAAAGTATTTTAGCTAGTCATGAAACTTTACAGGAATATTGGTCAGCATGTGTAGTTTTTGCACCTGTGTGTTTGCTTGTGAATTTATTTAGTACTTGTAGAGTTATTACCCTTGACTTTTTTGCAATTTTCAACTTGTAAGGCACGTAGCTCAAAAAATATATGACCTATAGTCATGAAACTTTACAGGAATATTGATCAGCATGTGTAAGTGTGCACCTGGCAATTTGATTGTGGATTTATTCAGTATTTGTATTGCCTTGAATTTGTAAGAACCATTCCAGAATGTTGTGTTATGTGTACCTTGAGTGCTTTAGTTAGAATCAACCATTTTTACAGGAATGATGATCAATATCACTGTGAAGCTGTGTACCTAGGATTTTTTGCATGTGGATTTGTTTTTAGATTTGTTAAAGTTATTGCCCTTGACTTAGTATAAATTTTCAATTTTCAACTTGTTCATGCATAGCTCAAAAAGTATTTGACCTATAGTTCTGAAAGTTGGTAAGCATGTGTAGTTAAGCACCTTGGGTTCTGCTTGTGGATTTATTCAGTATTTTTAGAGTAATTGCCTTTGACTTAGTTAAAGCTTTCCAGTTTTCAACTTGTGTCCGTGTAGCCCAAAAAATATTTGACCTTGACCCAGTAGATTGACAAAACAGTGGAGTGTTGGGGCACCCGTGTCCTATGGACATATTTCTTGTTGATTATTTTTAGGAATAACACTGTCTGCTGTTGATTTTTGGTATGAATTCTTTGAATTTTTGCGACGGACGCGCCCTCAGGCGCGTTCAGAGCTAAGTCATCTACATGGGATTTCGTCTGCTACACTCGCGCAAAGTGTCCTCAACCGATTAACAGCCCAAGAAAAAGTACATGAATTTGATCCTTTAAAACTCCCATACTATGTCGGGATATCTTAAAATCTTCCATAATTAGCCTTTTCAATTTCAAATTAAGTTATCCAAGTTTAAAATATGGACGTATATGATTGATAAAAACGTTGTAGTCCCGTAGTATTATTGCGCAATTATGCAAATTACTGCCGAAACGATTTACCGCTGTCGAAAAAAGTAGGACAGCAAATTATACTATAATAAAGGTGTAAGCTCTGAGTTCCAAGAAATTATTAGTAGGAAATAAATATTTCTACATTATACAAAACATTATTATTAACAAATCAAAAGTTTTTTGGACTCTAGAATAACTCGCGCATTAATAAAAGAAGAACTATTTTCGTGACTCATACCGCGGGTTTAGCTGAATATTCAGCAGTTATTAATAAATTAGATACATTTTCTAGGTCACGATATGAGTTAACCTTCGCTATTCTAAAAATAGATTCTGCTTTACCTGTGCTGATTTTCGGACAGTAGGGAGTACACATTATACATGTTATAAACCAGCGGATACTTACTTTGTTCACATGCAATACTTTTAGATATTCTATACAATTGTAAGAAGCAAACAAGTTGAAAATGTAATTTAATGTGAAAATGAAAAGGACAACTAAACACTATAGTGCTTTTTAAAAAAATGTGACATTTAGATTAAAATAAAAACGATGTGCTCTGGCCCTTGCAAATAAAAAAAATCTAAAAAAATACGGTGACTATTAATTGCTGATGATTTTAACCAAAAAATATTTTTAATGAGACGTACATATCCAAAAGAAAAATAAAAATACAAATGACTTATATTTTATTGTCTATATGCCCACTATGTTAAAACACGAAGCAATTCTAAATAACATTCTCACATGTATAATCACGGATTTATCCGTGGTATAATGTATTATGCTTGAAGTCTATTTGCATGGTTTTATTTTAGAAATATGTCGTTGAAAGTTTTTTTTCCATTTACATATCATTTCTTGGAATAAATCGATAATGACACTGATTTACAAGTTTGACCAGGGTTTTAGGCATATATTTCATTCTGCTTGAAAGTAGAAAATCTGGATTATATCAGATTGGGACACAAAATATATTGCACCTTGTATGGAACAAATTTTCTCTGTTATATATTTTGTGTTTTATTTTTTTTTCTAAAAAAACCCAAAATGTCTCCCCAGTTGCATGTCCGTCGCATTCAGTGCTGCAGCACTTTGATTATCATTTAGAAACCAACATTATTGTTATTTTCAGTCAGTTTACATATTCTGTGACACTTGAATGGAGGTAAATAATCACTCTGTGCTTCAAACAAATTTGTATTCGGGTGTATATTGCCATGCCTATGTGGTGCTATTGTGTATTATGTC
The DNA here is from genome assembly GCF_026571515.1 of Ruditapes philippinarum. Lineage (NCBI taxonomy): Eukaryota > Metazoa > Mollusca > Bivalvia > Venerida > Veneridae > Ruditapes > Ruditapes philippinarum. The sequence continues at coordinate 2,399 of NW_026866997.1, read as the reverse complement.
TTTTAGGAAAATTGTTGTAGTTTTAGTCTGATATAGAAATTGTGCTAGATATTATGGACCTCTCATTCACAGCTTCATCAGAAGCAGGTATGAGAACAGCCCTGATTCCACCTTCATCTGAGATGGATCCTGTGGCAGCCTCGTCCGAGGGTACAGACAATCTTGCTAATGGTGTCCTGGAAATGATAGATGCAAGGCAGAAAATGCAGTATGTTTATATGTCTTTTATTAAGTTTCTGTTAGGTATTTGTTACAAATATTTTGTGTTAGATTATTGTTACAAATATTTATTGTTCCTTGTTATAAAAAAGAACTCATTTCATTTTAGGAAAGGAGAATGAAAAATAAATTGAACAATACAGTCAGAATTATGTAGGGTACTTTGAATATTGAAAGAAAAATGCCTAATTTGAATTTTTTTTGAGTTTTTACAGAGTTATTGATTTTTACGTAAAATGCTTTTGTGTTATTTAAGTTATAATCTATTTTTATGCCCCCGAAAGGTGGCATATTAAAATCGAACCGTCCGTCAGTCCGTCCTGCTTTATACATATAGACAGTGGTGGTCGTGTCAACTCTGAAACTTCAGTATGCATGGAAGGATTTTAATTTTTCTTTCATATATGAAATAACCATAGATGTATGGTGTTTCGCGAACAAGACTCGGGTTCCTACAACTAAGGTCAAGGTCACTGTAGGGGTTCAAACTTTGTCATTTTTTATGTTATATAAATATAGAAGGTGGTGTCTGCTCTAAAACTTTGGTATGCATGGAAGGATTGTAATTTTTCTTTCATATATGAAATAACCATAGATGTATGGTGTGTGGCGAACAAGACTCTGGTTTCTACGACTAAGGTCAAGGTCACTGTTGGCGTTCAAACTTTGTCATTTTTTATGTTATATAAATATAGAAGGATTATATTTTTTATTTCACATATGAAATTATCATAAATATTTGATGTGTTGCCCTTAAGACCCATGTTCCTACGCCTTAGTTCAGGGTCACTGCTGAGTTTTAAACTTTTTCAATATTTATGTTATATACATATAAATGGTGGTTGTTGTGTCCGCACTGTAACTTCCATATACATGAAAGTTTCAATTTTTATTTAAAAATATAAAGTCACCATAGATGGACAATGTGTTGTGAATAAGACCCAGGTTTCTTTGTCTAACTGCTTGGGTTCGAACTTTGTCAATATTTACCACCGCACTAAACATGTTATAGGTGGTTTATAACTAGAATCCTTCGGGGGCATTTGTCACTTTCTGTGACAGCTTTTGTTATTTATTTATTTATTTATTTTGCAAATAGAAAGTTGAATGAAGTAAAGGACAGACTGTCTCAGCTCAAGTCGTTAGTTCACATGTATGAGAGTACAGAAGGTGCAGCAGGCAACCTGGAGCAATTGGAAAATGATGCTCAAACCTCTGTACCAGCTTATAGTGACTATGGTGCAGAAGCTGAAGTTTCAAGAGATAGATTGTAAGAATAATGTTACTATCATAAATGATATTGTCTAGCAAATGTTTGATAAAGAAAAATATTTATTCTCTTCTCTGCTGAATTTGTATTATGGAATCATCTTGCTTTAAATTGGAAAATCTATGTTGCTTGCAAAAGTTGTTCTAAGATCCGAGAAATCGAACATTCAGCAGCTTATATTGTAGAGACCGGTTTACAAGATTTATTTTTTTTCCATGTAGATTTATAACGTGCCATATTCGCTATAACGCTTGTTCTTTGTGACAGTCAAATACAATAAACAATTGTAATTAGGACACCTACAAGTGCAGAATGTGTGAAAAGCATGCAAAGGTTTAAGCGTTTATCTGCTCTTTTATTGTTTTACCTCTTTATCAGTCAGGCATCAAATTGTTATAAAAATCTCAAATTTATAATGTTACTGTCATATGCAAACATTGCTGAATAAAGTAAACCAAACAAGCCAAAAAGTCCTGCACTTTTTATCAAACGGTCAAGACAGGCCCTTTTTCCTCTATTTTGGGATAACGCCACATAGCAAATTTGGGAAATTTGTGTCGTAAAATTTTCCAATTTGGGAAAAAAAGTTATCATGAAATTTGCTAATTTTGGAAAATATGCTAGCATTCAAGGTAAATCTAAATAAATCTTTCTTAAAATGTTCAGCTTTTTCTGTCATATCAAAAATACAAGGACAGGCTAAAATGTGTACAAATGCAGTTTTTCTTCCAGCTCCAATTTTTTAGCTCACCTGTCACAAAGTGACATGGTGTGCTTTTGTGATCGCTTTTCGTCTGGCGTCCGTCCATCCATAAACTTTTACTTTAAACGACATCTCCTCATAAACCACTTGGCCAATTTCATCCAAACTTTACAGGAATGTTCCTTTGGTAGTAAACTTTAAAAATTT
>NW_026866996.1:0-61007 GCF_026571515.1 Ruditapes philippinarum | reverse complement strand
AAAATTCACAAAGATATTGTTTTAACAATATTTTAACCATATACGTGCACATTGTTGCAAACAGTTCCAGGTCTGAGAAGAAAGTCACCTCTAACAACAAAACGTAAAATGTAAATGGGTGAATCGGCACAAGTAACACACAAAAATTTAGTTACCTTTGACCGTTTAACTAAAAGAATGCATCAATAAAGTTCCATCTGAAGTGTTACTAATTTCCTTTCCTTTAAAAGCCATTAATTCCCTGAACGTAGAAAAAGTGTACCGGTATTTGTTGGGAAAGCAATTCGATTCTGTTAAAGTAACTGTAGTTTAAATTGCATATTTATCAATCAGTGCTAGACGAAACGTTTCAGAAACACTAATTCATTTTGTTTTCATTCAGATATTTAACAATTCATTACTTTAATTGCTTTCCGCATTTGTGTTTTACTTAAGTATTAAAGTGTTAATATGAATGTAATATTGACAATTGACAATAGCGTTATAAATAAGTTACTAAAATATACTAATCAAACAACATTATATTTGTCATCACATCATACATATTTTACACACAAAAATATGCAATAAGACAAAACTATACGCTTGTTGACACATTTGGCGACATGAACTAGCTTAAGTAGCGATAGAGCAATTTATCGCATACCTCCGAAAGAGGTCAATGCTCAGTTGTTTACCTTGTGTGATTAATGAAACCTTTTTTTAGTATTTAGTTTTTCTGATTTTTTTAAAAATAATTTAGTAAGTTTTTACGTTGGCAAGCTCTGTAAATGAGCGATACTTAACTTCAAGCAGCAATTTAAAAGTGTATCATATGTCTACAATTAAAGTTAGTAATACATGTATTTGTTGTTCTTATCTATAAGAATTAACATTCTCTTAATCATATGCGTGATACAGGTTTCTTAAATAACCATTTTTATTGTTGATTTAGTATAAGTGTACCAGACATAACAACATAAACACAATAATCTTTAGCGAAAACTACTGTTCAGATTTCAGCTTGACATGATAAAACAGTTTCTTATAAATTCGTAGACGGTTCGTCAATATTGACATCAACATATAATTCCAGTTAAGTGAAACCTCAATTAACTTGATTGATCCTGATATTAGGAAACCAAAATATCAATCATGACCATTGATAAAAGTTTAACTGTCAATCAAAACTGACATGGTATCGATAGAAATGTTTATATTATTGTCAGTTTCAAAACTTTTAAATAAAAGACTCTCGATCATATAAATATATAATCATACTCACTATTTCTATAAAAAAAACCAGCAAGTCAATACAACTTATTTTGTTTAAATATTCTATATATATTTATTTTATCATTTAAAGTTTTCTCAAAATTTTACAAAAATTCTCAGTAAACTGGTAAGTGAAAGTGGGAATATGTCCATCTCAAATTACCAGCACTTTTGTCTTCTTCGGGAAGACACTCGAACACTTCTGTGTACCTTTCTGATAGGTCTGTGAGACTGGTTTTCATCGTTGTGCCGCGTTCTGTAAATTGACATATTTTATTCATATTTTATATGATAATATGAAAATTTAGAAAAAAGGGAATAAAATAGATAGATACAGAGTCCCTAAAGAAAGCCCAACACGGCAAAATTGAAAATGTTGCAGGCTCGGTTTAATTGAGCCTGTTCATGGACGGTACTGGAAAGTGCAAGTTACCGTCCACGCCCCCTAGCACCGGCTTAATCAGAATTCAACATTTAAACATGAAATAGTAAAATTTTGAATTTAAAAACATCCAAGTAATAAAAGGCGTGTGCCCTAAACGAGAAAACAATGGGCGGAACTAAATAAAATGGAATTATGAAAGGGGATCAGAGGTTATGAAGCCTGCGTATCACAGATAAGACGTCAAAAAATAGATAAATACAGAATCCCTAAAGAAAGCCCAACACGGCAAAATTGAAAATGTTGCAGGCTCGGTTTAATTGAGCCTGTTCATGGACGTACTGGAAAGTGCATTTACCGTCCACGCCCCCTAGCACCGGCTTAAGCAGAATTCAACATTTAAACATGAAATAGTAAAATTTTGAATTTAGAAACATCCGCATATGTGTTCATACGGCAGACAAATTTAAAAAGCAGGCAACATATCCTAAGTTCCTTACGAAGCAAGGAAAACAACATTATTATAAAGAAATTGCAGAATTGATTTGATTGAGTCTGATCATAAGATAAAATGTGAGAGTGCAAAATTTAACATTTCCTCTAACACCGGCGGTATAGTCGGTGTTCTATCTTCGACACTAATAAGTTGGAATCAATGACCTGGAAAGACCAGTTAAACATAACAAAATTGAAGTGAAGTACTGGGCTTACTTTTTACAGCTGCTGCTGAATATAGATAATCTCGAAAAAGGTAGATCGCTCAAAGCAATAAAAACAAAATGATATGATAATTGCATAAAAGTGACAGACAGACAATTTAAAAAATTCATTACAGTATGTTCACAAATAACAGTTCGTATATAGAGGGATTGTAATTCAACTTGGCACAAATGTTAAACATTGTGAGATAAAGTGTTGTTCGTAAATTTAAGGTCCTTTTGCACAAGGTTAATGTCAACAACAGATCAAGAGCAATCAAGAAATCGAAAATGTATAATTATATTGATCATTTAGTTATCATGCACAGTGGGATTTCAATAAAAAGGTTCAGTATTGTGAGAGTGGGCATTTTTGATAGCCGAACTTTGTGACAACTTTCCATTTGTTACAATTGACTTGATTCAACCTTTTATTGCATTGCTGTCAATAAACATTTCATGGCGGATGGATTTGGTATTTCTCAAGAGATAAACATAGACATGGTAGTTGTGAAAAAGCATTTGGTTTGAGGTATTTTTCGACTGAAATGCAGCGATAACAAACGAACAAGAAAATTTGAAAGTTATGTATAGCTTACATTCCAAGTGTATTCCTGTAATTGAGCTTGTTACTTAAAACGTATATTCAAATTGATTTATTAATGCGAAAGAAATCATTTAGGAGCAATCAGTATATTTGATTTTCAAAAATAACATCTTGGAAGTGTTTATGAAATATGCAAATAATTTAAATGTTTTATATAAAATTCTATTCCAAATAGAAATAATAAAACATAAAAGCCAAAACTGTCATTTCGTTCCTTGTATAACTTATGTTGTGCAACGAAACAAGGAACCATTATTCAGCGTGGAATGTAGACGTTCATACATATGTATATGCCAAGATAGTATTAATCGGAGAATAATTCAGACATAAATAGCAGCAAAAATGAATTATTTAGTATATAGTTTAGATGATACAGTTCCTTGGTTTGAATGATGTTTAACTGTATGTAAATGTTTCAGTTAAGTCAAGCAAAGACAAAATGATGTGTTTGACCAACATTGGTTTTATAAAGTGTATGACTCAACAGAATTCGATCTTTATTTACTTCCGATACATTTAAATTGTATTGATATTGAAACATTTAGAATTACACCGTCTCAGCTTACAGTTTCCTCATACCGACTTGAAATAAACTTAGAGCTATATTACGATAGCGAATGTAGTATCTGTTTTATTTTATGATGCATTTCATCTCATTCTTTAATTTTCCCTATGTAATGAATGATAAAATATATAAAAGATACTTTTTAAAAGAGAATAAACCGACAGTTATTGCATCTATGAATTCAGAATATGAAACAGAAATTAAGAATTTATCGAGGTATACTTATAAAGCATTCAATCTTTCTTTATAATTTGTCCCACGTGGTGCAATGATAAATATGTATCCTTATTTTTCATTTTTTTCATATCTTTATTGATGACACGGCATCTGTCCTATTTCTATGATTAATCGAAATAATAATAAATTTAATTATTGTCTTTTTGTTTACTTATACTTTGTACCCAAAAAGTATATATTACCTGTTTTAGTCCTCCACCATTGAACGCCGCCTTTCCTTGTCATCTTGTTTATCATATTTTATTTCATGCATGTCTGTATTATACGTATTGTGTACGTATGAGCATGGTGCCCGGATGTATTTGGAAATACATTGGAAAAACTTATAAAGACGTACAAAATAATTGCATGCCGTGAAGATATATTCAAATAGTCTGCACAAAAATGAGTTTTTATGTTACCCATTCACATCTGTCATATACAGATTATCTGCTATAGAAATTGTCATTGTGTAAAGCATCAATCAGAAAGATAAATGTTGCCTATTAAATCAGGAAATTCGATATCTTTTACAGACCGTCATCCATTCAGTAAAAAGACAAAGTAAGCTCGCTATTCATCTTGAAATATCTGTTATCACCTAAAAAGACCACACCAAGAAATTGTTTAATATAATATTAACGCAAACATGAATTCGATGATGTACCATCCTTAATCACTTCATATTGTTCAACCCACAGTGGTAATTTAAATTGTTTTAACATCTTATCGAAGTTGATTTACTGTGTATACTTTATGCTAGACCTTCGGGATCCCAGAAGTTTTTCATTCGATTCTATAAACAAACCAAGTCCATATTTTTATAGATTTTTTGTTGCTTTTTAGCTCACCAGAGCCGAAGGCTCAGGGTGAGCTATTAGTATCAAAGGGGGATACTCCGGCGTCCGGCGTCCGTCGTCATGCGTCAACAATCATCTTCTTCTCTGAAACCGCTGGACAGATTTACTTCAAATTTGGTCTGTAGCATTCTTGTGACAGTCACACTTGAATTTGCTCATGTCATTTCAATTAGCCTCTTTTAGGGGTCAACAGAGCTAAAAATAGAAAACCTTTAAACATCTTCTACTACAGAACTAATTGATGGATGATCACCAAACTTTGTCTGTAGCATTCTTGGGTAGCCTTTTATCAAGTTTGCTCATATTAATTTAATTGGCCCCTTTTAGGGGTCAATAGGGCTAAAAATAGAAAAAACATTTAGATATCTTCTTCTACAGAACTAATGGATGGATGATCACCAAACTTTGTCTCTATCATTCTTGGGTAGTCTTTTATCAAGTTTGCTCATATTAATTTGATTGGCCCCTTTTAGGGTGTTAAAGCTAAAAATAGAAATTACTTTAAACATCTATATCTAGAGAACTAATTGATGGATGATCACCAAACTTTGTCTGTAGCATTCTTGGGTAGTTTTTTTATAAAATTTGCTCATATTAATTTGATTGGCCCGTTTTAGGGGTCTCTAGACCTAAAAATAGAAACTCCTTGAGACATCTTCTTCTACAGAACCAATTGATGGATGATCACCAAACTTTGTCTGTAGCATTCTTAGGTAGTCTTTTATCAAATTTACTCATATTAATTTGATAGCTCCCTTTTAGGGGTCAAGCGAGCTAAAAATAATATAAACCTTTAGACAGCTTTTTCTTCAGGACTTATTGATGGATGATCACCAAACTTTGTTATAAGCATTCGTATAGTAATCTTTTATAAAAATTGCTCATATTTATTTGATTGGCCCCTTTAAGGGACTGCTAAAGCTAAGATACTACAGACCATGGCATTTCTTCAAATAATAGTTTAATGAAAGGGAAACAGCTCATGTTGGAATTTCTTTCATACATGTGAATGACCTGCTGTTTGCTGATGAAATTATTTGAGGTCATGACCTCTTATGAAATAACTTTGATATATAAGGACTTAGTATCAAGCTTTATTTGGTTTCAGTCATATTCATATTTAATTGCATCACTACATGCAGTGTTTTCTCTAGAAAGCTTTTTCTGCGTTTTTGACGCAGTACTTTTGCATTTTTTTCTATAAATATCATGAATTTCATCAGCTGATCGGTCACATGATTTATGTTAGACGCTTTAGTGAATATTATACGTTAAAAGCGCTCAGACGCTTCAGATTCTGACGTCATTATCCGAGTAAATTCACAAATGTCTGCTTCGAAAAAAAAAGCATTGAGGATTGACTTCATTCTTCAATAAAGACAATGTTAACGTTTATGGGCTGACAAAATCTACCGTAAACAACTCTGCGCCTATACCAAATGAGGTTTCCCAACCAAATCAATCGGCGAGTGCTGAAACAACTGAGAAATCCAAGCAAAATGATAAATTATGCCCCGAAGCGAGTTTTTCTGAGACTGAAAGCAATTTTTGGTTGCGGTATGATGGTAATAAAATGACTTGCACAGTTTGTATAACTGAAAATAAAGACAATCCATTCACATCGGGATGCATAAACTTTAGAGTTTTGTAGTACCGTATGGTACTGGTTACGGGAGTTGACGGAAGTTCGGAACTAGTGTGTTAGGCTTGACTGTTGACAGTTCGCGCCATGTTAGTGTAATTTATAACTAGAAGAAGTAGGCAATTCCTAGCTTGGCTACGATCCAGACGTGGAAGGTAACTCGATTGTTTGTATTGTCTACCAAAGCTCCATAATTTTACCGGTTGGGCTTGAATTTGCCCTCAAATAAAAAGTTTGTTGTCCCATACTGTAAAAACCTTACATATTTTGCATGTGACATTTTGTGTATTCATTCACAAAAGTTATAAAGAAAAAATGTTCCATCAAAATTAACCGTGATGTAGTGGTCATTTATCAGGTCTAGGATTTCATGATATTTATGGACTGTTCGTAAATTTATGGATAGCCTAGAAATTTAAAGATTTTTCAATCCATAAATTTACAAATGTATAGTACTCAATGTGAAATTTGCTGTTTTTAGTTTTACACTAAAATCCGCAGCTTGTGGCTAGTTTTTTTTATTGATTGTTTATATTTACAAACGTAATGTGGTGAGTTTCATCTTTGTATGATGATTTTGAAATATTTAATAAAAGTGAAAATTTAAGTCATCATATTGTTTTTGAATCTTACCATACTGTTACATTTAATCATATGGTATGTAACCTTATTAATTTTAACCTGTGGTTTTGAATTTTAATACAACTTCTACTACTTTCTTACTTAATGTCTGTAAATTTACAGATACAAAATTCTGTAAAATTATGGCTCGTCCAAAAATTTACAGACTGTCCGTAAATATCTGTTATATCATAAAATCCTAGACCTGTTTATTCTGCATTATTTTATTCTACATAATCTCATGGGAACACACTTGCAACATAGATATTTTTAATAAAGCCTCCAAAATATTAGAACAAAAAATTTCAATAATTAGAAGGGCAAGTAAAAGTTGAGCTGGACTGGTCTTTCATCAAGTTCTTTGAAAAATAACACTGAAAAACAGTTGTTTCTGGTGAGCGACTCAGGGCCATCATGGCCCTCTTGTTTTTGTTTTCGATGGGATCTTTCAATTCAAACGTGTTCTTCGTAATCAACAATCTCTTTGAAAGTAAATAATGTAAAAATATCAATCATTTCTCCTGTTACACTTGATACGTAGATGCAATGCTTTCATCATATAAATCTATTTTTGTATTATGTTGTTTCTTTTCCAAAACGTAATTAACATTTCGATCACTGATACCTTGTTTAACGTATAAATGAATTGTGGTGTCTTCCTGATGCCGTTTTATTTTAAGATTTTAACATCGGTTATAAAACAGACAACGTTTGACTCATTTTGAAATGTTTTATTACCTTGACAAGTACATGAACTTGGAATATATAGTCTGACAGTATTTCCATATCCCTTTTTGGAATTGATATGAAAAATAAAACAAGATGGATCAAAGACAGAAAAGGCCAGGTTGCATTTGTTTACCAAATATCATGAGGCTGTGATGTTACGAAATAATTTTACCATTGACCATTGATAACGAAAATTAAACTTAGTCGGTGAACAGGAATAGGATGAGCGAAAGACCTAAAACCGAATCCTACGGTATTGGACCACATTATAATGTTGTATGCCGAATATCAAGAGGTTGTGATAAGTTGTTGCTGTGAAAACTGTTACGAACTTTTCCTACCATTGACCATTAATGTCGAAAATTTAACTAAGTCGGTAAACAGTAAGTGGATAACTGACAGACCCGAAATCGAATCCCACGGTATGGGACCACATGTGAATGCTGTATGCCAAATATCAAGAGGCTGTGATTAGAACTTGCTGAGAAAACTGATACAATATTGTGTTCTTTGTCCGCCGCCGGACATTCGCCATACTATAACCCGGGTTTGCACCTGTGCAACCCGGCCAAAGATTAACCATTGTCAAATTACTTCCATTTACAAAACAATAACACTTTATATAAAATTATCTACATCAACACATTTACGAGTTGGCTTGAGATAACGCCGAGAGAACTGAATAGAACATATTAATATTTTATAATCAAAGCGTGTATTTTCTAGTAACTTACAAAGTTGGATACAAATTGTAATACATTTATCAATAGCTAATACGATAAGCAAAATTAATTAAAATTAATGGCCAGACTCGTGTTTTTAAAAATTAACATTATGAACACCAAAATACGTTTTAGAAATGCATAAGTATGAAATCAACAATTATAGACTTATAAATCAGACACATTACGACTTGCATAATTGCAGTATACCCGGTATATCTAGAATTCCAAATTTAAAAGCCTTAAATATATAATTGTTCTAAGAGATATTTACCACATTATAGTAAATCTAAATAGACTTGGTCAATGTTTTTTTTTATTTTCTATGCGCTTATTAAATAAAACTGAGAAAGAAGAAAAATTAATGGAACTAAATGCAATCCTACCTATCGAAGTGAACCTTTCATCCCAACACTTGGAAACACTTTGTACGAGTGTGCATTGATTCCAACATGGCTCACCGCGTCTGGATTCTTACCAAATATTTGGATTGCTTCAAATTGTTGTAAATACTTCGTTGTATACTTGATATTATCAAATATTATCAAAACTGATGAAATACTTATCAACTAAAAAGAGGCGTTTTGACTTTTAACACATATTTAAAGTGTAATGTTTTCTCCATACTTGTTCCTACAGTAAAGATATGGTGAAATGACAAAATGCTTTTCTTTATTTATGGTTACTCAACACGTCAATGATGTCATTTTATTATCAATAAAGGATTCTTTTAAGGCCCTTAACCAACATCAGTTTGACATTTGTAAGCCGAAATCAAGCAGAAATAATCAATGCAAACAGAAAACTATTCATATCTTGTCACTCAATGCCTGTACTGTATTGATCAGTAAGTAGTTTAACTTGTACGACAAACGATTAAAACGATTATTGTAAGTGTTGCCATTATTGTAAGGGTTATATCAAATTAATAAGAATAGGAAGAATTGTCGACATATGATGAAAACATATTATCTTTGATGTTAAATCAAGAAATGTGAAACCAATATTAACATAATTGATATATAGCAAGAGAATCGGGCATTAAAACAATTCAAAATTTGAAAGATGTAGGACAAAAAGCATTGTAACTAATCTCATTTCATTCAAAGAAACATTTGTAAGTTCTGGTCTAAAATGAAACTTATATTCTGTAAGGAAAACAATTTTTGTTTCGAAAAATACCGGACTGAATTAATGGTAGTTTAATTACATTTTATAATATCAAAAATGCATTAATCAATCTGACGAACAATGAACAAAGATAATGATCCATATTTAATTTCATACGATTAATGATTCATTTCAAGAGAGCTTTTAATAGATCTAGAAATTTTCTAAAAGGTCATTTACATCATTCAATCTTTTCAGAAGACCACATCTTTTTAAAGCATCATTTAATATTGTTTCTTGAACAGCTCTGCAGAAATAAATAGCTCAAATGAAATAATCCATTTGAACAATATAATTAAGCACACGAAAAATTACAAAGTGAAATGATAGTTATTATCTCCATGTTTTTTTGTCATTTCCAGATATCACAATCCGTCCCTACAGATATTCTTTAAAACATCAGAATTTTATAGGGAAAAATGTTCATGATAAGGCTCACTCAAACCGAGCCCGCGGCATTTTCAATTCTTCCGTTTTCCTTTTTTTTATCCCTGTGTAAAATAACGGTACGTTTTAAAATTTATAAAACTGTAATCCATTTGCTTTAATGTCATGTAGCGGTAATGATGGGGATCAAAAGTGTTGTGTAATAAAACTTAGATTTCATAACAACATTTTTAGTTTTTATATCACCATTACACGCTAATATCTCACTCAGACATAGCATTTTAATTAAGGTGAATTCCGTACGAATAACCCAAACAATTAAAAATATTTTCGGCATTTTAGTAGAGATGGAAACTGAAAATATAATTTCGGAGTTGTTTTGATAAGCTGAAACGTTTTGTTAATATTATTTACAATAGTGAAATATAACTATGTCATATATACACAAGTGAAACCATATGTGGTTTGTGCACCCCAACGTCCCACAAATTAACAACGTTCTTGGAGTGTGTTTATAAGCGTATAGCTTTCTACAAGATCAAACTAGCGATACTTAACATTTTGTTCAGATCTATAATTTCATAACCATAAATGTGTTAAACAAAACACACTGTGAAAAATGAATATAATTGGTTCTTTGATTTTCTATATTTTTCAGAAAATCTACCAAGTTCAAACAGCTTGAGATGAGTGTGGGGGCCAAGCTGAGGAATCTACAACAAATGTTCACCTTGAATCGATGGCATTGCTACATTAGCCTAGGGTATGTTCCTACCAAAAACTCATGGACTACTAGACGAGCGCTCTTATATTCACATTGCTCATCAGTGATGTGATGTATGGATGTATGTGTTCAAAAACACTTTTTTTCATATCGATGATATTATGGATTATTTAATGTTTCTGAAAAGGAGCCCTTCTAATATCTAAGATTTAAATCAGACAGGTGTCCATAACGGTAAATTGCGTTTAAATTTTGCATAAAAGGTGGTGTATAACTGCCCTAAGTTGTAATTTTTTTAGTCACTTATATAACATTATTTGGCAAACTGTTCGAATCTGATTGACATGTCTTGAAATATTGTAATTACAATGTATTGACCTTATTTTATTCTCATTTTTGCAGCTACTTCGTTTTGATAGTTAATGAATGATAAAAACGAAATAAACTGAGCGGAATTATGTTAATTAAATTTATGATTGACTTAACAAAATATTCTCAATAATAACGTTTCATATTTTGATTTTCGATAAAATGTTAGCAAATAAAAAGTCTTAAATAGCAAACCCCGCAAAATGCACCGATGCAAACAATTTATTCGTGCTAATTCAAAACATTGTTGAACGAATATAGGAGGGTGTCTAACGGTTTGGCCGATCACTTTCATTTCTCAAAAAAAAATATACTTGGTGTCCTGGTACTATTTCCGAAAAAGTACTCATGGACTATATAGCAATATATTCTTTTCCAACTTTTGCTATTTGACAATCGGCAGAGTTACAGTGATTTAGTGGTATGTATGGAAGACAAAATACTACTTTATTTTCATTTCGCTGTCTTTATGACAAATTAATTGTCAGTGCTACAAATTAACGGTGAAACTTGTGTAATATGCTAATAACAACAATTTGCATTAAACACAGTTTTTTTTCGTCTATCTAATCATTTCTGAAGCATAAAAATCTTAACAAATTAATATAAATTATATCACTTGGTATGCATATACATGTATCTTTGATTATGTTATTAAGACGTCTTGCCAAGACATTGTTATATCATTTAATAACGTATATGTGGTGTTTCCCTTTGTATTCGTGCTTGACATGACAGGTCATTAAAATAGCCTGTTACAGGCACTATTATCTCTAACGTGAAAGATGAATTATATATGCTTTGAAGAGAGCGTTAAATTGATTGCATTAAAGTAAAATCATTTATTAATCTGATTGTAATCTTGCGCGGAAAAAGGCACATGATTTATTAAGTGACATTTTATTGTAAGTTGAGTACCCTATTACCTAAGAGATTATTAAATTGCTTCTCAAAAATGCTACTGAAAGATATAATCATTCATTTTCAATGCAAATTTTATATTATTCTTAGTAAACGGAATTTAAATTATCTAGATCAATTCTTTTATTATTACTATCTTTTTCATGTGTAATCAAAATGTCGCCGAGAAAAGAAAAGAAACAAAAAAACTTCTTATTATTGTCGAATCATTTGTACAATTTCTTTTACATAGCATACATAGTACTGATTCGCTGCAACCTTAATAGGCATTTCATAAACTAAGTTTAAATAGGTTTTGTCTTAAATCACTCTTGTATTTACTAAATAGTATTGCTTTTCTCATCCCAAGTTGATTAACGGTGGGTAATATTTTATTTGTAATACTGCTATGCTACTTTTCTAACTTACAAAATGGATCTCCCAAAATATATAATTTTCCAATAAAACCATAAGATATGCATTGAGAACACTATCTGAGTATTATACAACAGCAGACGCATTATTTCGCAAGGAGATAAATTGTTGGCTTGATGGGATAAATCATGTCAAAATACAGTACAGTACAAGATCCCTTGTATAACATGCAAATACAGTCATTTTATAACGATTAAGTAACCATCTAAATAAAGAACAATGTTTCATGAGAAAAATTAATGACGTTTCATGGATCAGTTTCAAGTATCAGTATCTACAAATTGTCAATAAAGCAGATGATTAACGATTTGGCAATAAATAAAACTCTTTAGAGCAAACCGCGAAAACTGGGGTCTAATATCAACAATGTTAACCGTGTTTGTATTGACAAACTATTTGCACAGCTGGTTCTCACATCTTTCGTATTTGTTTCGAAGAATGAATTCATTATAGTTTCTTAACAGTCTTGACGTCAGTTTCAGTTATTAAATACTAAACTGTTGAATAGTATGTGATGGAATATCACTGTTTCTTTCAACATACTTATATTTTGATAAAAGTTACTGTATAAAACATTAAAGCAAACATTGGTATTAAAGTATTTTCAAAATATTATAACAAATTCTCTTATTAAACAAAATACAAACGATTCCCTGTTGAAAATGAAAACAGAGATGACTTAATGTTGATTTGATTACACGTGTAGACATGTATTTGCATGTATTGTTTTATTTAAGGATTTATTTTTATTAGGCAAAAGCAAAAACAATCGAATGTTTTGGTATCAACTTGTAAATTTTGTTTATTTACAGATAACAAAGGATGTTAAAGTGGCATTACGCCTATCCAATGTAATATAGTGAGTGAACGCCAAAATAATTTTATATTTTCCTTCGAATAAACGATAAATGACATTTCTGTAATATGAATCGAATTAACCTTTAACGTTAAATTTATTTTTAAAAAAGAGTAGACAGTGTTTTCGTATTTTAGACAGAAAATATATTTGCCAAAGGTCAATCACTATCTTCATAATCAATATTATAAAATATATAGCCGATGCAGCTCAACTTGACAATGAGCATAATGTCACTTTATGTTGCTAAAATACTAGTAAAACAAATTCAATCTTGTAACATACTAGCTTAATTGTCTGAAAAGTTCAAGGAATTATTCTTCATTAAATAAGTTTTTTGACACTCACATCCTTTTATGCATTATTTCTCTGCTGTAGAAATTGTCATGATTGTGTAAAAAAATCAATCTGCCAGATAAATGGTGTCTGTTTTAACAGGCAATTGAATATATTCTACCGTTAGTTGCTTTTTCATTTCACAAAAGCGATATTTGGACCTTGTTTAACATCTTTTTATGAGCATACTAATCTGAATCTTCTGAGGAAATGGCACACATATTCGATTGAAATCCAAAGAATAAATCCAAATATTATCGCTTTCTGTTGTCCACCCTGAGAAATATTTTCTTGTTTGGATATTTCACCGTACTTAAATATTTATTACTGTTCGCCTGTAAAGAATTTTATTTGTATAAACTTGAATTTATTTACCATCTTTGCCAAACTGACACTTTAAGCAAAAATAGTTTATAATTAAAGTAATATTGAACACTTCAAAATTAGTTAATTCAATGAAATTATTTGTTTTTAATAAAAAATGTGCTTTACCAATTTATCAACTTTAACTAACGCTAACATGCATTAGTAGTGACACATGTTTGTATGTAATTAGTCAAAATGAAAATATTCCATCATCGATAAAAACTAAACAAAAGCAACAATTCTGAACAAGTGTTAAATGTAAAGGTTTTATTGAATTGCAAAAATCTTTATAATTACTATATTTATTAAAGATTGTTATTATTATGAGTGCTCCTTAAAGCAAACTTTAATTAACACTTACATACATTAAAAGTAGCTAATTAACCAAATGAGCAATGTTCCGTGATCGATATTTTTTTTAAAATACCAACAAACTGAATTTACTTTTATTGTAAATGTAAACGTAAATAAGTGATAAATCAAATTCAACAAATTCCAAGGATATTATTTAAACAATATTTTAAAGCCATATACGTGCACATTGTTTAATCATAAAATAGTTCCAGGTCCATGTTATTTTTAGAAAACATAATAAAAATGTAAATGGGTGAATCAGTACAAGAAACTCACAAAAAATTATAACCCTTGACCGTTTAACTAATTGAATGCATCAATAAAGTTCTATCTTAAGTGTTACTAATTTCCTTTCTTTCAAAAGACATTTATTTCCTAAAACATGGAAAAAAATGTATTTGCTGGGATAGAATTTCGATTCTGTTAAGTAACTGTAGTTTAAGTTGCATATTTATCAATCAGTGCTAAACGAAGCGTTTTAGAAAACACTTATTCATTTAGTTTTCATTCGGATATTTAACAATTTACAGTATGTTTCTGTTTACGTTGACAGGCTCTGTTAATAAGTTATGCTTCACTTCAAATAATTAAAATATGTAATCATATGTACAACAAATGTGAGCAATACATGTATTTGTGGTTCTTAATGATAAGAATTTACATTCTCTAAACCATATGCGTGATACGGGTTTCTTAAATAACAGTTTTATTGTTGATTTAGTATTATTTTACCATACATGACAACATAAACACGATAATCTTTAGCGAACACATCTTTTCAGTTTTCAGCTTGACATGATAAAACGGTTTCTAATACAATAAGTTTGTAGACGGTTCGTCAATATTGACATCAACATATAATTCCAGTTAGGAAACCAAAATATCAATCATGACCGTTGAATAAAGTTTAACTGTCAATCAAAACTGACATGTCATCGATAGAAATGTTTATACTATTGTCTTTTCCAATACTTTTAAATAAAAGACTTTCGATCATATAAATATGTAATTATAATCACTATTTTTATTTAAAAAATGGAAATATTTGATATATATTTATTTTATCATTTAATTTTTTTTTCAAAATGTAACAAAAATGCTCAGTTAATTGGTAATTGAAAGAGGGGATCTATCGATCACATGTAATCAGCACTTTCCGTCATACGTTACACTTTAAGTGCAATGTCATATTGTGTACCTTTCAGAGAGGTCTGTGAGACTGGACTTTATCGTCATGCCACGTTCTGTTAACTGGCATGTTTTATTCATATTTTATAGGATAATACAAAAATTTAGAAAAAGGGAAGTTTCTAGTGAAGCAAAGAAAACAACATTGTTATATAAAAATTTGCAGACTTGATTTGATTGTGTCTGATCATGAGATATAATGTGAGAGTGCAACATTTATCATCCCCTTAACACCGGCGGTACAGGCGGTACACTAAAAAGTTGGAATCAATGACATTGAAAGACCAGATAAACATAAAACTGAAGTGAAGTACTGGGCTTACATTTTACAGCTGCTGCACGGTATTTGGCGCCTGAAGCATAGAAAATGTCGGAAAGGGTAAATCCCTCAAATGTAATAAAAACAATCGTCAAATGTAATAAAAACAATCGACAGACAAATAGTTAAAAAATCATAACAATATGTTCACAAATAACAATGTGTATATAGAGGATTGCTATTCATCTAGGCACAAATGTTAAACATTGTTTGATAAAGCGTAGTGCGCAAATTTAGGGTCACTCTTGACAAGTGTAATGTCAAAAACAGATGTCCAAGAGCAATTAAGAATCAAAAATGTAAATATTGATCATTTAGTTATCATGCACAGTTTGATTTCAATACAAAAAGCTCAATTTTGTGAGAGTAGGCATTTTTGATGGGCGAACTTTGTGACAACTTGGCACTCTTGTTTACATTTGTTACAATTGACTTGATTCAACCTTTTATTGCATTGCTGTCAATAAACATTTCATGGCGGATGGATTTGGTATTTCTCAAGAGATAAATATAGACATAGTAGTTATGAAATGGTATTTTATTTGAGGTATATTTTCGACAGTAATGCAGAGACAACAAACAAACAAATAAATATGAAATATCCGATGTGTATTTCTGCAATTGAGCTTGTTACTTAAAATGTATATTCAAATTGATTTATTAATGCGAAAAAATCATTTGAGAACAATCAATATATTTGATTTACAAAAAACATCTTGGAAGTGTTTATGAAATATGCAAAGAATTTAAGTCATTTGTATAAAATCTATTCAAAATAGAAATAATAAAGTATAAAAGTCAAAACTGTACGGAAGCGTCCTGGTGCCAATTCATAATGTTCTATAAAAAAATAAACTCCTACGTAGGAGATAAAAAAGCCTAATTACGAGTTTGTAACTCCTACGTAGGACTTTTAAACTCCTACGTAGGACTTTTTAACTCCTACGTAGGACTTTATAACTCCTACGTAGGACTTTATAACTCCTACGTAGGAGATAAAAAAGCCTAATTAGGAGTTTATAACTCCTACGTAGGACTTTTAAACTCCTACGTAGGACTTTATAACTCCTATGTAGGAGATAAAAAAGCCTAATTAGGAGTTTGTAACTCCTACGTAGGACTTTTAAACTCCTACGTAGGACTTTATAACTCCTACGTAGGACTTTATAAGTCATACGTAGGACTTTGTAAGTCCTACGTAGGACTTTATAACTCCTACGTAGGACTTTATAAGTCCTAGTAGGACTTTGTAACTCCTACGTAGGACTTTATAACTCCTACGTTGGAGATAAAAAAGCCTAATTAGGAGTTTATAACTCCTACGTAGGACTTTATAACTCCTACGTAGGAGATAAAAAAGCCTAATTAGGACTTTATAACTCCTACGTAGGACTTTGTAACACCTACGTAGGACTTTTTAACTCCTACGTAGGACTTTATAACTCCTACGTAGGAGATAAAAAAAGCCTAATTAGGAGTTTATAACTCCTACGTAGGACTTTTAAACTCCTACGTAGGACTTTATAACTCCTACGTAGGAGATAAAAAAAGCCTAATTAGGAGTTTGTAACTCCTACGTAGGACTTTTAAACTCCTACGTAGGACTTTATAACTCCTACGTAGGACTTTATAAGTCATACGTAGGACTTTGTAAGTCCTACGTAGGACTTTATAACTCCTACGTAGGACTTTATAAGTCCTACGTAGGACTTTGTAACTCCTACGTAGGACTTTATAACTCCTACGTAGGAGATAAAAAAGCCTAATTAGGAGTTTATAACTCCTACGTAGGACTTTATAACTCCTACGTAGGAGATAAAAAAGCCTAATTAGGACTTTATAACTCCTACGTAGGACTTTGTAACTCCTACGTAGGACTTTTAAACTCCTACGTAGGACTTTATAACTCCTACGTAGAATACATATCAAAGAACTGAAAGCACAGAGTTCGACGGACATGTATGCTAGAGTATAGCTTAAGATAGCATATTATGTAGGAAAATAAATTATATGAGCCGCGCCATGACAAAACTAACATAGTGCATTTACGACCAGCATGGATCCAGACCAGCCTGCGCATCCGCGCAGTCTGATCAGGATCCATGCTGTTCGCTTACAAACCCTATTACAAGTAGAGAAACTGATAGCGAATAGCATGGATCCTGATCAGACTGCGCGGATGCGCAGGCTGGTCTGGATCCATGCTGGTCGCAAACCCACTATGTTGGTTTTGTCATGGCGCGGCTCATATGTGTCACGTTGTAATTTTGGCAAGCCACTCTAGTAAATACCTTTAGTCTGTAGCCAGAGATGATTTTGTCATTCTCTGCATATATTAAACGATGATTCTGTATTATGTACGTTTAGTTATATTTAATATACACATGTACACAAAATGTATGGGTTAAAACTTTGTTCGAAGTAGGATATACAATGTAATTCATTATTAAACATATGCATGCATAATGCTCCGCAAACCGTTATCTTCTTAAACTTTACGAAGCAGGAACAAGACACTTCACTACCCCCCCCCCCCCTGCCCCCTATAAGGATTTAATCATTTGAAACGGCCCGAAAATGGATAAATTGCTCGTTTTGTTCAGCTAGTTCGTTTTGAAATCGTAATCATTAAAGCCTTTTAAAATTTTGATATATATGCTTGATGTCGAGTAAGTTTTTTTTCGAATAGCTGTAAAGCAATTTTTCGGGATACATCGCCAATGCTTACAGACACCTCACCCTAAGACACTGTACACTCTAGAAATCTGAGACACTTTATTAAAAGTGAAGTGTTGCGGCATGGCCGTGTGACTAGTAGCCTAATGATCGCTAGCCGCATGGGTTCAAACCCCGTTAGGCGCAAGCCGTTGTTTCCTTGAGCAAGAAACTTTACACTCATTGCTAAGTACGTACTGGTTGGTTCCAGGAACGGATTCGAAAGTGTGTCTATAAGCTTATAGCTTCCTACACAATCAAACTTAAATAAATTCTGTATGAACCAAAGGTGAAATGTCCTTTATATTTGAGATTTGAGGGGGGTGGGGGGGTAAGTGTCTTGTTCCTTCGCCGATATACCGGTCCGGAATGTTGAGATTTGCAAAGCATTCTGTATGCATTTCTTATAAAGTCATAAAGTCCTACGTAGGAGTTATAAAGTTCACGTAGGAGTTAAAAAGTCCTACGTAGGAGTTTAAAAGTCCTACGTAGGAGTTAAAAAGTCCTACGTAGGAGTTTAAAAGTCCTACGTAGGAGTTATAAACTCCTAATTAGGCTTTTTTATCTCCTACGTAGGAGTTGTAAAGTCCTACGTAGGAGTTATAAAGTCCTACGTAGGACTAATAAAGTCCTACGTAGGAGTTTAAAAGTCCTACGTAGGAGTTATAAACTCCTAATTAGGCTTTTTTATCTCCTACGTAGGAGTTATAAAGTCCTACGTAGGAGTTAAAAAGTCCTACGTAGGAGTTTAAAAGTCCTACGTAGGACATATAAACTCCTAATTAGGCTTTTTTTATCTCCTACGTAGGAGTTATAAAGTCCTACGTAGGAGTTAAAAAGTCCTACGTAGGAGTTATAAAGTCCTACGTAGGAGTTATAAAGTCCTACGTAGGACTTTGTAAGTCCTACGTAGGAGTTATAAAGTCCTACGTAGGAGTTTAAAAGTCCTACGTAGGAGTTACAAACTCCTAATTAGGTTTTTTTATCTCCTACGTAGGAGTTTATTTTTTATAGAACATTATGAATTGGCACCAGGACGCTTCCGTAAAAATGTCATATCGTTTCTTTTATAAATAATGTTGTGCAACGATACAAGGAACCATTCTTCATCGTTGAATGTTGACGTACATATGTATATGACAAGATAGTATTAATCGGAGAACAATTCAGATATAAATAGCAGCAAAAATTAATTATTTAGTTATTCAGTTAAGTCAAGCAAAGAGTAAATTATGTTTTTGTCCAGCATTGGTTTTATAAAGTGTATGACTCAACAGAATTCGATCATTTTTTAATTCCGATACATTTAAATTGTATTGTTATTGAAACTTTTAGAATTACACCATCACAGCTTATAGTTTCCTCATACTAACTTGAAATAAACTAAGAGCTATACTTATTACGATAGCGGATGTAGTATGTTTTATTTAATGATGCATTTCATCTCATTCTTAATGTTCCCTATGTAATGAATGATAAATTATATAAAAGATACTTTTGAAAAAGACCGAACAAACCGACAGTTAATGCATCATTCTATGAATTCAAAAAATGAAACAGAAATTACGAATTTATCGAGGTATTATTTATAAAGCATTCAATCTTTCTTTATAAATAAACCACACGGTGCAATGATATACATGTATTCATAGTTTTGTTGTAACTTTGCACCCTAAAAGTATATATTACCTGTTTTAGTCCTTCACCATTGAACGCCGCCTTTTCTTGTCATCTTGTTTATCATATTTTATTTCATGCATGTCTGTATTATACGTATTGTGTACGTATGAACATGCTGCCCGGGTGTATTTGGACATACATTGGAAAAAGCTTATAAAGACGTTCAAAATAATTGCATGCCGTTTAGATATATTCCAATAGCTGCACCAAAATGAGTTTTTATGGTACCCATTCATATCTGTCATATAAAGATTATCTGCTATAGAAATTGTCATTGTGTAAAGCATCAATCAGAAAGATAAATGTTGCCTATTAAATCAGGAAATTCGATATCTTTTACAGACCGTCATTCAATCAGGAAAAAGACAAAGTAAGCTCGCTATTCTTCTTGAAATATCTGTTATCACCTTAAAAGGCCACACCAAGAAATCTTTTAATATGATATTAACGCAAACATGAATTCGATGATGTACCATCCTTAATCATTTCATATTGTTCAACCCACAGTGGTAATTTAAATTTTTTAAATTTTATCGAAGCGGATTTATTGCTTTAAATGCTGGCCTTCAAAGATCCACGTTTTTTTTCTTTTCTATAAAACCCAAGTACATTTTTTTCTTTTTTTTTTACGATGGGATTTTTAAATTTAAAACGCTTCAACCCAAAATCCTTTAAAAGAAAATAATGAAAAAAAAAGCCCAATATTTTTCCCTGTTACACTGAACTTTGATGAAATAAAAATTAAAAATTTTAAAAAGTTTTTTTCTTTCCCAAAACGTTTAAATTCAACCTAAAACCCATTTTTTTTAAACGTACAAAAAAGGGTTTTTTCCTTAGGGAGTTTATTAAAAATTCTCACGTTAAAAAACGGGCCAAGTCTGACCTTTTTGAAAGTTTATTTTTGAAAATTTTTTTGGAATTTAATTTGCAGTATTTCCAATCTTTTTTGTTTTAAAAATTTAAAAAAAGGTAAAAACAAAAAAGGGTTCATTTGATACCAAAATCCGGCTTAGATAAGAAAAAAATTCCCATGACCTTTTATCGAAATTTTAAAAATGGGAAATCGGGAAAGGGGATGAACGAAGCCCTGAAATCAATACCACGTAAGACCACTTTTAATCTGTATGAAAATATCACTAGGCAAAAAGGTTTTTGAAAAAAATTTTTACAAAAAATTCTTCCCAAAATTGCCCAAAATGTAAAACATTTAATAAAACGTTTAACGAATAGCTGAAATCGAACCCCACTTTTGGACCAATCCAACTTAATAAAAGCGGGAAAAAGGGGTGTTTAATAACTTTTCACTTTTTTCCCCGCCCCCCCCGACATTCATCACCCTTACCCGGGGTTTTGAATTAAAACCCGCCTAAAATGAACCCATCCCAAATTTACTACTTTTTCAAAACAAGGGCACTTTAATAAATTTTTAATTTAAAAACCCTATTGATTTGTTTAGAAACATAAAAAAATAAAACTTTATTTTATTTAAGTGGTTTTTCTAAAAATACAAAGAAAAAAATTTAAATAAAAAAACTTAAAAATCAGTAAAAATTTGCTGTTGCATTTTAAATAAAAATTCCAAATTTTAAAACCTAAAATAATAATTTTTCCCGGAAAAATTTAAACCCAAAAAAAATTTTTTAAATGCTTTCTAGTTTTTTGAAAAATTTTTAAAAACGAAAATATCCCCACCCTGGGGAAATGGGTGTGTTTATTTGTTTCTATGCGAAATATGAAGAAAAGTGAGAAAGATGAAAAATTAATGGAAGTATTAAGTAAGTATTCTTTAAAATAACTAAATGCAATCCTTCCTATTGAAGTAAACCTTTCACCTCAAACACTTGAAAACACTTTGTACGACTGTGCATTGATTCCAAAATGGCTCAAAGTGTCTAGATTATTACCAAATATGTGGATTGCTTCAAAACTGTTGTAAATACATTGTTGTACACTTGATATTATCAAATATTATTTAAACTGATGAAATACTGATGAACAAAAAGAGGCGTTTTGACGATTAATACACTTATTTAAAGTGTAATGTTTGCTCCATAATTGTTCCTACAGTAACGATATGCTGAAATGACAAAATACTTTACTTTATTTATGGTTACTCAACACGTCAATGATGTCATATTATTATCAATAAAGGATTCTTTTAAGGCCCTTAACCAATATCAGTTTGACATTTGTAAGCCTAAACCAAGCAGAAATAATCAATGTAAATAGAAAACTATTCATATCTTGTCACTCAATGTCTGTACTGCATTGATCAGTAAGTAGTTTAACTTGTACGACAAACGATTAAAACGATTATTGTAAGTGTTGCCATTATTGTAAGGGTTACATCAAATTAATAAGAATGGGATGAATTGTCGACATATTATCTTTGATGTTCAATCAAGAAATTTGCAACCAATATTCACCTTATTGATAGATAGCAAGAGAATCAGGCATAATAACAATTCAAAATTTGAAAGATGGAGGACAAAAAGCAATGTAACTGATCTCATTTCATTCAAAGAAACATTTTTAAGTTCCGGTCTAAAGAAAATTGATGAGAAAAAAATAATGCCTGGCTGAAAATACCGGACTGATGTAATGGTAGCTTAATTACATTTTATGATATCAAAAAAGCATTAATCAATCTGAAGAGCAATGAACAAAGATAATGATCCATATTTAATTTCACACGATTAATGATTCATTTCAAGACAGCTTTTAATATATCTAGAAATTTTCTTAAAGATAGTTTTCATCATTCAATCTTTACAGAAGACCACATCTTTTAAAAGCATCATTTAATAGTGTTTCTTGAACAGCTCTGCAGAAATAAATAGCTCAGTTGCAATGAAATAATCAATTTGAATTATTAAGCACGCGAAAAATTACAAAGTGAAAAGATAGTTATTATCTCCATGCTTTTGACTTTTCCTGATATCAAAATCCGCCCCTACAGATATTCTTTAAAACATCAAAATTTTATAGAAGGAAAATGTACCTGATAAGGCGCACTCAAACCGAGCCCGTAGCATTTTCAATTCTCCCGTTTCCCTTTTTATTTCATCATTTTGTCAAATAACGGTACGTTTTAAATTTTATAAAACTGTAATCCTTTTGCTTTAATGGCGTGTAGCCTCAGAAATGTTGTGTAAAAAAACTTATTTTTACACACCATTTTTAGTTTTTAAAACACCATTACACGCTAATATCTAATTCAGACATGGCATTTTAAAAAATGAATTCCGCACTAATAACCCAAACAATTAAAAGATTTTTGGCATTTTAATAAAGATGGGAACTGAAAATATAATTTTAGAGTTAGTGTGATAATCTGAAATGTGTTGTTAATATAATTTATAATGGTGAAATATAACTTTGTCATATAAACACAAGTGTAACCATATGTGGTTAGTGCACTCCAACGTCCCATAAATTAACAACGTTCTTGGACTGTTTTTATAAGCGTTAAACTTTCTACACGATCGAACTAGTTATACTTAACATTTTCAGATCTCCAATTTCATGATAGGCAGAAAACACTTTGAAAAAATGTGTACTATTGGTTCTTTGCTTTTCTGAATTTTTCAGAAAACCTTCCAAGTTCAAACAGCGTGAGTTGAGTGTTGTGGTCAAGATGAGAAATCTACCACAAATATTCACTTTGAATCAACGACAATCATTGATGGATTAGCATTGCTATATTAGCGTACCTTAAAAAAAACTCATGGACTACCAGCCGAGCGGTCTTATAACTGAATTTTTTCTTTACATTGCTCATCAGTGATGTCATGTAAAGATGTTTGTGTTAAAAAAAGTTTTTTTTCATATCGATGATATTATAGATTATTTAATGTTTCTGCAAAGGAGCCCTCCTTATATCATATCTACTATTTAAATCAACAACAACAACATTTTATTTGCATAAATGTTATAACAACATTATAGCCATAAAGTATATTTAATGTTAACAGTGATACAAGTTCAAATATAAAAAGTACATAAAAGTTAGCACGGGAAGTATAAAAATGAATTTAATTTCTCTGTCTATTACACGATGCAAAATAAACATATTTGCCTAAACCAATTAATTCTTTAGATGACTTTGTTAATAATGAATTTTCAAATTTTCTTAATAAAGGCCATCTACAGTAATAATGTTTTAAATATTGATTCCTAATTTCTGTGTGTTTTTGGACAAACCAAAAGAAATTGATATTCATTTTCGACCATTCGCATATTACAATTTGAACAAATTCTATCTTGTCTAGGTGTATTATGTACCGACCAGTTTCTATTTTTAAATCATGTGACGAGGTTCTTAGTCTGCATAAGGTTATTCTAAATTTAGCTTCTGAAATTTCATTTAAATACTTTTCACACACGAAATCATGTTTAAATAGAGAGTATGAGCACAGTTTTGGTGTGTTATTAATGCGTGAATACCACGACTGTGTAAAATTATCGTGTATACGCTGTTTAATTTGTGTCAAATTTATTACGTCAGTATTTTGGTTAAGCCACAAATAAGTCATGCCTAACTGGTTTAACATTTCTCTAATGTTGAATGCCCAATTATTTCCCTTATAGGATCAATTATTTTCAGTATCATTTCGGAGCATATTGGTATATTAACTTTATGATATGGTTATCGGGTGATTTTAGAATTTTTACCCAAAAATTTAAGAATAACTGACTTTCGAATAACTTTCATCGGTAATCTACCAATTCTCCGTATAGACAGTCTAAGTTAGTAGATTGTTTTTACTCCTAATATTTTTCTCTACAAAATTTAGTATGAATTTTCTCAATATTTTGACCATCATGAAAGCCCCCATACTTCTGCAGAATAATTTAACACTGGCGCTACCAAGCTATCGAATAATTTGCATTTATCTTTAATGGGTAAATCTATTTGATTAATAACAATGAATAAATTATGCATAGAGTAAGCTGCATGTTGTGCTAATCGTTTTTGAGTTCTATTCCAGTTGTTATTTTTAAACAGATGTGTTCCTAGGTATTTAAATGATGTAACGATTTCAATTTCAGTGTAAATTATTTAAATCAGAAAAGTGTCCATAACTGTTAAACCATACGGTAAATTGCGTTGATATTTAGATTAAAATGCGGGGTATAACTTCCCTAAGTTTTCAATTTTTTCAGTCCTTATAATATTATTTTGGCAAAACTGTTTGAATCTAATTGACATGTCTTGAAATATGTAATTAAATTGTATTGACCTTATTTTTACTCTAGTTTTGCACCAGCTTCGTTTTGATAGTTAACTAAAGATAAAAACGAAGTAAATTGAGCGGAAATTATGTTAATTAAATTTATAATTGATTAAACAAAATATTCTCAATAATTACATATTTTGATTTCGATGAAATGTTAGCAAAATAAAAAAACTTAAATATGACTGAACATAGCAAACCCCGCAAAATGCGCCGATGCAAACAATGTATTCGTGCTAATTCAAAACATTGTTGAACGCATTTAGGAGGATGTCTAATTTAATATAACAAGAAATTGCTGGTTTGAACTATCAAAATTATTTCTCAAAAAAAAAAAACCTTTTTGTTCATGGTGTCCTATTTACTATTTCCGAAAAAGTACTCCTGGACTATATAGCTAAATATTTTTTTCCAATTTTTGCTGTTGGACAATCAACAGAGTAACAGTGATTAAGCAGTGTGGATTTAGTGTGTAAGGAAGTCAAAATACTACTTTCTTTACATTTCGCTGGCCTTTATTTTAAATTAATTAACAGTCAGTGCTACAATTTAACGGTGATACTTGTGTAATATGCTAACAATTGAAAATTAAATCATTTTTAAAACATAATAATCTTAACAAATTTATATGAACTACATCACTAGGTATGTAATTACATGTATCTTTGATTATGTCATTAAGATGACTTGCCTAGACATGGTTATATCATTCAATAGCGTATATGTGGTGTTTCCCTTTGTATCCAAACGTTTATTTATGGCTCAATATTATCAAATGACAGGTCATTAAAAGTTGAATACCCTGACATTTTTATCTCTAACGTGAGAGATAAATTACAGACGTTTTGAAGAGAGCGTTAAATTGCTTGCATTAAAGAAAAATCATTTATTAATCTGATTGTAATCTTGCGCAGAAAAAGACACGTGATTTATCACATGACATTTTATTATAAGTTGAATACCCTGTTATCTAAGAGATTATTGAATTGTTTCTCAGAAAAAGGTCGATGCTACTGAAAGATATAATCATTCATTTTCAATGGAAATTTATAACATTCTTAGTAAACGAAATTTAAATTATCTAGATCAATACTTTTATTATTACTCTTCTTTTCATGTGTAATCAAAATGACGCCAAGAAAAGAAAAGAAACAAAAAAAACTTCTTATTATTGTCGAATCATTTGTACAATTTCTTTTACATAGTATACATAGTATTGATTCGCTGCAACCTTAATAGGCATTTCATTAACTAAGTTTAAATAGGTTTTGGGTTAAATCATTCTTGTATTTACTAAATAGTATTGCTTTCCTCATCCCAAGTTGATTAACGGTGGGTAATATTTATTTGTAATACTGCCATGCTACTGTTCTAACTTACAAAATGGATCTCCCAAAATATATAATTTTCCAATAAAACCATAAAGAAAATGCAGGAGAACACTATCTGAGTATCATACAACAGTAGACGCATTATTTCGCAAGGAAAATAAATTGTTGCTTGATGGGATAAATCATGTCAAAATACAGTACAAGATCCCCTTGTATAACATGCAAATACAGTCAATTTATAACGATTAAGTAACCATCTAAATAAAGAACAATGTTTCATGAGAAAAATTAATGACGTTTCGTGGATCAGTTTCAAGTATCAGTATCTACAAATTGTCAATAAAGCAGATGATTAACGATTTGGCAATAAATAAAACTCTTTAGAGCAAACCGCGAAAACTGGGGTCTAATATCAACAATGTTAAAATCGTGTTTGTATTGACAAACTATTTGCAGAGCTGGTTCTCACATCTTTCGTATTTGTTTCGAAGAATGTATTCATTATAATTTCTTAACAGTCTTGACGTCAGTTTCAGTTATTAAATACTAAACTGTTGAATAGTATCTTTCTTTCAACATACTTATATTTTGATAAAGGTTACTGTATAAAACATTAAAGCAAACATTGGTATTAAAGTATTTTCAAAATATTATAACAAATTCTCTTAAAATAAACAAAAATACAAAAAAGAAAAATTCCCTGTTTGAAAAATGAAAACAGGAGATAACTTAATGATTGAATTACCACGTGTACTAGGACATGTTATTTTGCATGTATTGTTTTATTTAAGGATTTATTTTTATTAGGCAAAAGCAAAAATAGTCGAATGTTTTGCCATCAACTTGTTAATTTTGTTTGTTTACAGATAACAAAGGATGTTAAAGTGGCATTACGCCTATCTAATGTTATATAGTGAGTGAACACCAAAATAATTTTATATTTTCCTTCGAATAAACGATAAATGACATTTCTGTAATATGAATCGAATTAACCTTAAACGTTCAATTAATAAAAAAAGAGCAGACAGTGTTTTCGTATTTTAGACAGATAATGTATTTTCCAATGGTCAATCACTATCTTCATAATCAATATTTTGAAATATAAAGCCGATGCAGCTCAACTTGACAATGAGCATAATGTCACTTTATGTTGCTAAAATACTAGTAAAACAAATTCAATCTTGTAACATACTAGCTTAATTGTTTAAAAATTTCAAGGAATTATTCTACATTAAATAAGTTTATTTTGACACTCACAATCCCCTTTTATGCAATTATTTCTCTCCCTTGCCAGAAATTTTCTTATGACTGTAATGTAAAAATCAATTTTGCCAGATAAATGGTGTCTATTTTAACAGGCAACTTGAATATATTCTACCGTTAGTTGCTTTCATTTTTAACAAAAGCGATATTTGGACCTAGTTAAACATCTTTTTATGATTATACTAATCTGAATCTTCTGAGGGGAAATGACACACATATTCGATTGAATCCAAAGAATAAATCCAACTATTATCGATTTCTGTCCACCCTGAGAAATATTTTCTTATGATGGATATTTTTACCGTACTTAAATATTTCTATTACTAGTTCGCCTGTAAAGAATTTTATTTGTAGAAACTTGAATTTATTTACCATCTTTTGCTTTAAGCAAAAAATAGTTTATAATTTAAGTAATTGAACACTTCAAACTTAGTTTTCATTCAATAAATTTTTTTGTTTTTGTGATAAAAAATTTGTTTTACCATTGTTTATCAACTTTAACTAACGCTTACATGCATTAGTAGTGACAAATGTTTGTATTGTAATTAGACAAAATGAAAATGTTCCATCATCGATAAAAAACTAAAACAAAAGCAACAATTCTGAACAAGTGTTAAATGTAAAGGTTTTATTTGAATTGCAAAAATCTTTATAATTACTATATTTATTTTAAAGATTGTTATTATTATGAGTGCTCCTTAAAGCAAACTTTAATTAACACTTACATACATTAAAAGTAGCTAATTAACCAAATGAGCAATGTTCCGTGATCGATATTTTTTTTTAAAAATACCAACAAACTGAATTTACTTTTATTGTAAATGTTAACGTAAATAAGTGATAAATCAAATTCAACAAATTCCAAAGGATATTATTTTAACAATATTTTAAGCCATATACGTGCACATTGTTTAATCATAAAATAGTTCCAGGTCCATGTTATTTTTAGATCACACCCCCCAAAAAAAGGAAATGGGTGAATCAGTTCAAGAAACTCACAAAAAAATAATAATCATTGACCGTTTATCTAATTGAATGCATCAATAAAGTTCTATCTGAAGTGTTACTAATTTCCTTTCTTTCAAAAGATATTTATTTCCTAAAACATGGAAAAAAATGTATTTCCTGGGATAGAATTTCGATTCTGTTAAGTAACTGTAGTTTAAGTTGCATATTTATCAATCAGTGCTAAACGAAGCGTTTTAGAAAACACTTATTCATTTAGTTTTCAGTCGGATATTTAACAATTTACAGTATGTTTTTCTGTTTACGTTGACAGGCGCTCTGTTAATAAGTTATGCTTCACTTCAAATAATTAAAATATGTAATCATATGTACAACAAATGTGAGTATTACATGTATTTGTGGTTCTTATTTATAAGAATTTACATTCTCTCAACCATATGCGTGATACGGGTTTCTTAAATAACATTTTTATTGTTGATTTAGTATTAGTTTACCATACATGACAACATAAACACGATAATCTTTAGCGAACACATCTTTTCAGTTTTCAGCTTGACATGATAAAACGGTTTCTAATACAATAAGTTTGTAGACGGTTCGTCAATATTGACATCAACATATAATTCCAGTTCGGAAACCAAAAATATCAATCATGACCGTTGAATAAAGTTTAACTGTCAATCAAAACTGACATGTCATCATCGATAGAAATGTTTATACTATTGTCTTTTCCAATACTTTTAAATAAAAGACTTTCGATCATATAAATATGTAATTATAATCACTATTTTTATTTAAAACATGGAAATATTTGATATATATTTATTTTATCATTTAATTTCTTTTTTCAAAATGTAACAAAAATGCTCAGTTAATTGGTAATGGAAAGAGGGGATCTATCGATCTCATGTAATGAGCACTTTCCGTTATACGTTACACTTTAAGTGCAATGTCATATTGTGTACCTTTCAGAAAGGTCTGTGAGACTGGACTTTATCGTCATGCCTCGTTCTTGTTAACTGGCATTTTTTATTCATATTTTATAGGATAATACAAAAATTTAGAAAAAGGGAAGTTCTAGTGAAGCAAAGAAAACAAACATTGTTATATAAAAATTTGCAGACTTGATTTGATTGTGTCTGATCATGAGATATAATGTGAGAGTGCAACATTTATCATCCCCTTAACACCGGCGGTACAGGCGGTACACTAAAAAGTTGGAATCAATGACATTGAAAGACCAGATAAACATAAAACTGAGGTGAAGTACTCGGCTCACATTTTACAGCTGCTGCACGGTATTTGGCGCCTGAAGCATAGAAAATGTCCGAAAGGGTAAATCGCTCAAATGTAATAAAAACAATCGACAGACAAATAGTTTAAAATCATAACAATATGTTCACAAATAACAATGTGTATATAGAGGGATTGTTATTCATCTAGGCCCAAATGTTAAACATTGTTTGATGAAGCGTAGTGCGCAAATTTAGGGTCACTCTGGAAAGTGTAATGTCAAAAACAGATGTCCAAGAGCAATTAAGAATCAAAAATGTAAATATTGATCATTTAGTTATCATGCACAGTTTGATTTCAATACAAAAAGCTCAATTTTGTGAGAGTGGGCATTTTTGATGGGCGAACTTTGTGACAACTTGGCACTCTTGTTTACATTTGTTACAATTGACTTGATTCAACCTTTTATTGCATTGCTGTCAATAAACATTTCATGGTGGATGGATTTGGTATTTCTCAAGAGATAAATATAGACATAGTAGCTATGAAATGGTATTTTATTTGAGGTATATTTTCGACAATAATGCAGTGACAACAAACGAACAAGTAAATATGAAATATCCGATGTGTATTTCTGCAATTGAGCTTGTTACTTAAAATGTATATTCAAATTGATTTATTAATGCGAAAAAATCATTTGAGAACAATCAATATATTTGATTTACAAAAAACATCTTGGAAGTGTTTATGAAATATGCAAAGACTTTAAGTCATTTGTATAAAAATCTATTCAAAATAGAAATAATAAAGTATAAAAGTCAAAACTGCCATATCGTTCCTTCTAAAAATACTGTTGTGCAACGATACAAGGAACCATTCTTCATCGTTGAATGTAGACGTACATATGTATATGACAAGATAGTATTAATCAAAGAATAATTCAGACATAAATAGCAGCAAAAATGAATTATTTAGTTATTCAGTTAAGTCAAGCAAAGAGTAAATTATGTTATTTCCAGCATTGGTTTTATAAATTGTATGACTCAACAGAATTCGATCAATATTTAATTACGATACATTTAAATTGTATTGTTATTGAAACTTTTAGAATTACACCATCACAGCTTATAGTTTCCTCATACTAACTTGAAATAAACTAAGAGCTATACTTATTACGATAGCGGATGTAGTATGTTTTATTTAATGATGCATTTCATCTCATTCTTAATGTTCCCTATGTAATGAATGATAAATTATATAAAAGATACTTTGAAAAAGACCGAACAAACCGACAGTTAATGCATCTATGAATTCAAAAAATGAAACAGAAATTAAGAATTTATCGAGGTATTATTTATAAAGCATTCAATCTTTCTTTATAAATAAACCACACGGTGCAATGATATACATGTATTCATAGTTTTGTTGTAACTTTGCACCCTAAAAGTATATATTACCTGTTTTAGTCCTTCACCATTGAACGCCGCTTTTTCTTGTCATCTTGTTTATCATATTTTATTTCATGCATGTCTGTATTATACGTATTGTGTACGTATGAACATGCTGCCCAGGTGTATTTGGAAATACATTGGAAAAAGCTTATAAAGACGTTCAAAAAAAATTTTATGCCGTGTAGATATATTCCAATAGTCTGCACCAAAATGAGTTTTTATGTGACCCATTCACACCTGTCATATAAAGATTATCTGCTATAGAAATTGTCATTGTGTAAAGCATCAATCAGAAAGATAAATGTTGCCTATTAAATCAGGAAATTCGATATCTTTTACAGACCGTCAATCAATCAGGAAAAAGACAAAGTAAGCTCGCTATTCTTCTTGAAATATCTGTTATCACCTTAAAACACCACACCAAGAAATTGTTAAATATGATATTAACGCAAACATGAATTCGATGATGTACCATCCTTAATCATTTCATATTGTTCAACCCACAGTGGTAATTTAAATTGTTTTAACATGTTATCGAAGCTGATTATTGTCTTTACTTTATGCTAGACCTTCGAGATCCCAGCAGTTTTTATTCGATTCTATGAACAAACCAAGTCCACATTTTTGTTGCTTTTTGTTTACGATGGGATCTTTCCAATCAAACGTGTTCTTGGTAATCAACAATCTCTTTGAAAGTAAATAATGTAAAAAAAAGTCATTCTCAAAATTATTTCTCCTGTTATACTTGATACGTTGATGCCATGCTTTAAACATATGAATATTTTTATGTTTAAAGTTGTTTCTTTACCAAAACGTGATTAACATTTCAATCACTGATACCATTTTCTGTTGTTTAAAACGTATCAATGAATGGTGGTTTCCTCCTTATGGAGTTTTATTATAAGATTCTAACACCGGTTATAAAACAGGCAACGTCTGACTCATTTTGAAAGGTTTATTATTGAAAAAGTATATGAATTTGGAATATATATTCTGCCAGTATTTCCATATCTTTTTTAATTGATATTAAAAATTGAAAAAATGGGTCAAAGACAGAAAAGGCCTGGTTGCATTTGTATACCAAATATCATTAGGCTGTGATGATAAGAAAAGAATTATCATTGACCATTTATGTCGAAACTTTAACTAAGTCGGCAATCAGGAAGTGGATGAACGACAGACCTGAAATCGAATACCACGGTATGGGACCACCTGTTAATGCTGTATGACAAATATCACTAGGCTGTGATATGTTGTTGCTGTGAATACTGTTACGAACATTTCTTACCATTGACCAGTAATGTCGAACATTTAATGAAAAATGAACGACATAGCTGAAATCGAATCCCACGGTATGGGACAATATGCTAATGCTGTATGCCAAAGGCTGTGATAAGTAGGTGCTGAGATAACTATCACGATTTTCCCCGCCCGCCGCTCGACATTCATCATACTATTATCCGGGTTTGCATCTGTGCAACCCGGCCTAAAATGAACCATTGCCAAATTACTACTCATTTACAAAACAATGGCACTTTATATACAATTATTTACATTAATACATATATGATTTGGCTTGAGATAATGTCGATAGAACAGAATAGAACATATTTATATTTTATAAGTCGTGTATTTTCTAGAAATACAGAAGTACAAAAATCAACAGAAAAACTTATAAATCAGTTACATAACGATTTGCATGATTGCAGTATATATCTAGAATTCCAAATTTAAAAGCCTAAAAATAGATAATTGTTCGAGGATATATTAACCACATAATAATAAATCTAAATAGACTTTTTAGTCCTTTTTGTTAAATTATGTAAACGTGACATTATGCCCATCCTAGTGGAAATGGTGAGTGTTTATTTGTTTCTATGCGAAAGATGAAGAAAAGTGAGAAAGATGAAAAATTAATGGAAGTATTAAGTATTCTTTAAATTAACTAAATGCAATCCTTCCTATTGAAGTAAACCTTTCAAAACACTTGAAAACACTTTGTACGACTGTGCATTGATTCCAAAATGGCTCAAAGTGTCTAGATTCTTACCAAATATATGGATTGCTTCAAACTGTTGTAAATACATTGTTGTACACTTGATATTATCAAATATTATTTAAACTGATGAAATACTGATGAACTAAAAAGAGGCGTTTTGACGATTAATACACATATTTAAAGTGTAATGTTTGCTCCATAATTGTTCCTACAGTAACGATATGCTGAAATGACAAAATACTTTACTTTATTTATGGTTACTCAACACGTCAATGATGTCATTTTATTATCAATAAAGGATTCTTTTAAGGCCTTTATCCAATATCAGTTTGACATTTGTAAGCCTAAACCAAGCAGAAATAATAAATGTAAATAGAAAACTATTCATATCTTGTCACTCAATGTCTGTACTGTATTGATCAGTAGTTTAACTTGTACGACAAACGATTAAAACGATTATTGTAAGTGTTGCCATTATTGTAAGGGTTACATCAAATTAATAAGAATGGGAAGAACTGTCGACATATGATGACAACATATTATCTTTGATGTTCAATCAAGAAATTTGCAACCAATATTCACATTATTGATAGATAGCAAGAGAATCAGGCATAATAACAATTCCAAATTTGAAAGATGTAGGACAAAAAGCAATGTAATTGATCTCATTTCATTCAAAGAAACATTTTTAAGTTCCGGTCTAAAGAAAATTGATGAGAGAAAAAATAATGCCTGGCTGAAAATACCGGACTGATGTAATGGTAGCTTAATTACATTTTATGATATCAAAAAAGCATTAATCAATCTGAAGAACAATAAACAAAGATAATGATCCATATTTAATTTCACACGATTAATGATTCATTTCAAGATAGCTTTTAATATATCTAGAAATTTTCTTAAAGATAGTTTTCATCACTCAATCTTTTCAGAAGACCACATCTTTTAAAAGCATCATTTAATAGTGTTTCTTGAACAGCTCTGCAGAAATAAATAGCTCAGTTGCAATGAAATAATCAATTTGAATAATTAAGCACGCGAAAAATTACAAAATGAAAAGATAGTTATTATCTCCATGCTTTTGACTTTTCCTGATATCAAAATCCGCCCCTACAGATATTCTTTAAAACATCAAAATTTTATAGAAGGAAAATGTACCTGATAAGGCGCACTCAAACCGAGCCCGTAGCATTTTCAATTCTCCCGTTTCCCTTTTTATTTCATCATTTTGTCAAATAACGGTACGTTTTAAATTTTATAAAACTGTAATCCTTTTGCTTTAATGGCGTGTAGCCTCAGAAATGTTGTGTAATAAAACTTATTTTTATATCACCATTTTTAGTTTTTGAAACACCATTACACGCTAATATCTAATTCAGACATGGCATTTTAAAAAGTGAATTCCGCACTAATATCCCAAACAATTAAAAGATTTTTGGCATTTTAATAGAGATGGCAACTGAAAATATAATTTTAGAGTTGTTGTGATAAGCTGAAACGTGTTGTTAATATAATTTATAATGGTGAAATATAACTTTGTCATATAAACACAAGTGTAACCATATGTGGTTAGTGCACTCCAACGTCCCACAAATTAACAACGTTCTTGGACTGTTTTTATATGCGTTAAACTTTCTACACGATCGAACTAGTTATACTTAACATTTTCAGATCTCCAATTTCATGATAAGCAGAATACACTTTGAAAAAATGTGTACTATTGGTTCTTTGCTTTTCTGAATTTTTCAGAAAACCTTCCAAGTTCAAACTGCGTGAGTTGAGTGTTGTGGTCAAGATGAGAAATCTACCACAAATATTCACTTTGAATCAACGACAATCATTGATGGATTAGCATTGCTATATTAGCCTACCTTAAAAAAAATATGGACTACCAGCCGAGCGGTCTTATAACTGAATTTTTTCTTTACATTGCTCATCAGTGATGTGATGTAAAGATGTTTGTGTTAAAAAAAGTGTTTTTTTCATATCGATGATATTATAGATTATTTAATGTTTCTGCAAAGGAGCCCTCCTTATATCATATCTACTATTTAAATCAGAAAAGTGTCCATAACTGTTAAACCATACGGTAAATTGCGTTGATATTTAGATTAAAATGCGGGGTATAACTTCCCTAAGTTTTCAATTTTTCAGTCCCTTATAATATTATTTGGCAAACTGTTTGAATCTAATTGACATGTCTTGAAACATGTAATTAAATTGTATTGACCTTATTTTACTCTAGTTTTGCACCAGCTTCGTTTTGATAGTTAACTAAAGATAAAAACGAAGTAAATTGAGCGGAAATTATGTTAATTAAATTTATGATTGATTAAACAAAATATTCTCAATAATTACGTTTCATATTTTGATTTTCGATGAAATGTTAGCAAAATAAAAAAACTTAAATATGACTGAACATAGCAAACCCCGCAAAATGCGCCGATGCAAACAATGTATTCGTGCTAATTCAAAACATTGTTGAACGCATTAAGGAGGATGTCTAATTTAATGTAACAAGAAATTGCTGGTTTGAACTATCAAAATTATTTCAATTATTATCTCTAAACCTTTTTGTTCATGGTGTCCTATTTACTATTTCCGAAAAAGTACACCTGGACTATATAGCTAAATATTTTTTTCCAATTTTTGCTGTTGGACAATCAACAGAGTTACAGTGATTTAGCAGTGTGGATTTAGTGTGTAAGGAAGTCAAAATACTACTTTCTTTACATTTCGCTGCCTTTATGATAAATTAATTAACAGTCAGTGCTACAATTTAACGGTGATACTTATGTAATATGCTAACAATTGAAAATTAAATCATTTTTAAAACATAATAATCTTAACAAATTTATATGAACTACATCACTAGGTATGCAATTACATGTATCTTTGATTATGTCATTAAGATGACTTGCCAAGAAATTGTTAAATCATTCAATAACGTATATTTGGTGTTTCCCTTTCCAAACGTTTATTTAGGGGCTCTATATCATTAAATGATAGGTCATTCAAAGTTGCATAACCTGTTACAGACACTTTTATCTCTTACATGTGAGATGAATTACAGACGCTTTGAAGAGAGCGTTAAATTGCTTACATTAAAGTAAAATCATTTATTTATCTGATAGTAATCTTGCGCAGAAAAAAGCACATGATTTATCAAATGGCATTTTATTATAAGTTGAATAGCCTGTTGTCTAAGAGATTATTAAATTGCTTCTCAGAAAAAGGTCTATGCTACTAAAAGATATAATCATTCATTTTCAATGGAAATTTTATAACATTCTTATTAAACGGAATTTAAATTATCTAGATCAATACTATTCTTTTCATGTATAATCAAAATGCCGCCGAAAAAGAAAAGAAAAAAAACTCTTATTATTGCCGAATCCTTTATCATTTGTAATTTCTTTTACATGGTATACACCGTATTGATTCGTTGCAATCTTAATAGGCATTTCATAAACTAAGTTTAAATAGGTTTTTGGTTTTTTAGTATTGCTTTTCTCATCCCAAGTTGATTAACGGTGGGTAATATTTTATTTGTAATACTGCTATGCTACTTTTCTAACTTACAAAATGGATCTCCCAAAATATATAATTTTCCAATAAAACCATAAGATATGCTTTGAGAACACTATCTGAGTATTATACAACAGCAGACGCATTATTTCGCAAGGAGATAAATTGTTGGCTTGATGGGATAAATCATGTCAAAAAAGTACAGTACAAGATCCCTTGTATAACATGCAAATACAGTCATTTTATAACGATTAAGTAACCATCTAAATAAAGAACAATGTTTCATAAGATTTCATGGATCAGTTTCAAGTATCAGTATCTACAAAATTGTCAATAAAGCAGATGATTGACGATTTGGCAATAAATAAAACTCTTTAGAGCAAACCGTGAAACCTGAGGTCTAATATCAACAATGTTGAAATCGTGTTAGTATTGAAAAAATATTTGCACAGCTGGTTCTGACATCTTACGTATTTGTTTCGAAGAATGTTTTCTTTATAAATTCTTAACAGTCTTTACGACAGTTTCATTAATTTAATACTAAACTGTTGGATAGTATGTGATGGAATATTATTGGTTCTTTCAACAAACTTTTATTTTGATAAAGGTTTCTATATAAAACATTAATGCCAGCATTGGTATTATAGTATTTCTTACAAATTCTCTAACTAAACAAAATACAAACAAATCCTTGTTGAGAAAATGAAAACAGGGGTGACTAAATGTTGATTACACGTGTAGACATGTGTTTGCATGATTGTTTATTTCGGAAAACCAAACTGAATGTTGTGAAAGAAATAATCAATTGAAATGGTTTCTTTCAATACTAATACATTTTTTCTGTGGTAAAAAAATAGGAAAATTGACTGATTTTGCAGGCTATTTTCTTTTCCTTTTAATCATTGTTATTGGATAATCTATCATATTTCAGTATATAAAATCCACGTCTGGTTTATATTATTTAATTTGGTTCAGATTTGCTGAGAATAAGTTGTATAGTTTCTTTATCATTACATTTTACATCGGATTTTTTTAATGTATAATATGAAAAAAATCTCTTCCATTTGAAATTGTTTCTCTGATAGTGATTATCAGGGCTGTGGAAAGACTCTTTAAGATTTTTTTCCAATTCTCTATAGTGAGCGTTTATCAATAAAATTGAAACAAAAAAAATGCTATTTAATCCGAAACAAATAAAACTGAAGCAGCTTGGCGTCATTTCTATTTACAAGCTTGTTCACTGTTGACTGAATCCTCCTCAACAATATTTCTTTAGCCTTTTTTTGACAATATTTGAAAAAATCAATTGAATCGAGTGAAATTTGAAAGTTATTGTGCAAAAGCAGACAATAATTATACAAAACATAGTACCAATATTTAGAGTTTTAATTTGCAAATTGCTTAAATTTGCAGTATAATGCCTGTTATGCGAGTGTGTATGTAATCGTGCACGTGATATTTTATCTTTGGGATACAATTCCTTCAGCACTAAATCACTTATTATGATACATGTTTATAGATACACAATAGATAGAAAACAACATTTCTCTACAGAGGCCATTCCATGATTAATTCAAAACCTTAAGAAAACTTACACTTACGTATGGAATCCATATAATATTGTAAACCAGGCTCGTGTGTCCGATCCTAAATTAAGATCAAAAACTGTTCATAAGTCTGCAAAGGAATAGTGAAGAAAGAGTTGTTTTAATGCAAAATACCACCTTAAAATATCAAACATTTACATGGTCAAACATGTTATCAAAAAAGCCAAATTAGCAAATAGTCAAATAATGGGATGAAAAGGCAATCCTGTAAAGTTTCTAAAATAAGGAATAAACATTATCTTAAAAATCTACCTACATTTTAAATGATACAATTATTACCTTATCAAACACCAATTTTTTGGAAAACCTCAACGTACAATAAGATTCGTGAGATCTGAAAAATATACAAATGTATTATCATGATGCTGTGAAATGTATGACATGCTGAATCAATGGCTTCCGCTTCTGTAATAAATATAGATGCATTACCAGGTAGTCTTAAACAGGATGTACAGATACGGTTAATCCTCTGTGTAACATAGCGTAGATAAATAAGTATTGATTGCATAATGTCTAACTTTAAATATAGATTACATTTTGCTTTGCTAATATTTTGATATGATTTGTGTTAACGGAATTATAAATTCAGCAATAAAAACATATGCTTTGCTAACATTTGACTATGATATTATTATGTAATGTGACTTATACTTAAATATATTTAATTGATTGTATTGTGTAAGACAATGTATTTTGTACAAGTCTGAAAATAAAGCTAATGTTCTGTTCTGTTCTGTAAATTGGTGTTCATAGACGGCTGCACCTCCTTTGCAAACATCCTTTAAGCCGTTCGTGTAAATTTCGATAAAATATTCTTTTGAATTTTGAAAAAAAGTTAATTGAAAACTTAAGGACAATGTGATGACTTCTTTTAACTTGAAAAACTAATGTTAAATTCTGGGAATTTTGTAAGTCCACAGAGAAATATCTTCCTGGACATTTTAAAGCATATTGTGGGAACAACAGAACAAAGCACTAAACAATGTATGAAGTAATGCCGTCAATTTACAAAATAAGAATGTTGATTCTGATTTAAATGAATGTAAACAAAACACATAGAGAAAATAAATACATTTCAATAATTTCTGTATATTTAATGCTGGTAGTAATCTTGAAAAAGAAATACACCAGAACAAACGAATATTTTTAAACAATATTTGTCATATTACATAATCATGTAAACTAATTAAAGACCTTAAATTAGCTAAATGAAATATATATATCTTTTATTACATGCTTTTCGGTGGTTTATAGAAATATATCAGTGAAATAAAACTGGTAATTTCACTGTTTGAAACAGTGAAATTACCACTTTGGTAATTTCACTGTTTTGAATTTAAGCCCCTAACGTTGTTTCAGTGAAATACCAGCGTGCACAGTACTGGGTACCAACTTAATGATGTGACGTCGTAAATGACGTCACGTTGTATTATTATTTGGCGCGCTTTTCATTCAGTATTAGGTTTAATGTCTTTTTAAAACGATTCTTTGCATATAATAAAAAGAAAATTTGTTTAGTCTAGTGTAAGATCGAAATATATTTCACCTTGTGAACACCAAATGTTCATATTTCACTCGTGGCTGCGCCACTCGTGAAATATACCTTTTGGTGCTCACTCGGTGAAATATATTCCGATCTTACACTGAACTAAACAAATATCCTCTATTTATTCCTCCATTGAATGAAGAGCAGAACAAGCATACATATAAATATCACACAAATATACAAAATTATGACAATTCAACAAACATAATACAGTAGTATGTCAACAAACTAGTCAAATATTGACCTTTTCGAAAACCTAGCTAAACACCGTTTTCCGGTACGTTGGGGAATTACACCATATGAACTACAGAACACAGTTACATGATATTTCTGGTTTTCTATCATTATTTTACCGTTTAAGGTGAAACAAATTGATGTGTTTGAAAATTATCAATATTCCTTTAATATCTATTGCAAATTTTTCAAAAAATAAATTGTTTATAATTGAAAATCAATAAAATTTAAACAGTCGTAGTGGAATCTTCAATCATAAATAGAGATATTTTCTGCATAAACCTTTGTATTTTCTTTATTTTTTGTATGGAATTATTCATACAATGATATTTAATTAATTTCTTACAAAGAAATAACTGTTTTATTTCACTTTAATTTAAAAAAGGCCAAAGACATAGAGTTCGTTATTACACTCCATTCGGTGAATTCCCCAGAGCTATGTACAGAAAGTACCGGAAAACGGCGTTTAACTAGGTTTTCGAATTCGTGAATTAATAACATTGTACTAATTTTTGAGACTTCACAAATGTATTTTGATAACACGTAAACATATTTAACAAACACAAATATTTAGTGTCAGTAAAGAGGCCAAAGACTACGGACTGAGGTAAGATTTCATTAATTAGTAGAATATTTATTTAGTTACATTTATGCTACCTATACCAAGATAACATTTAATATACTCTACAATAATAATAGTCAAAATATTGAAGATAAGTGAGAACATAAGAGACACTACTTTTTTGTGATTGATGCAAAGTTTTATTTGATATAACAGTCTATATCGAAATAATTGATCGAAACTTAATAGACTGAAACAAAAAAAACATCAATATAGTAATACCATAAACAACAGCCTACTTAAGTACGAAACGAAAACATTAAGCTGGGCAGCAAAAGGATGGGATGTCTGAGATGTTTCTTTATATGAAAATAAT
This sequence comes from Ruditapes philippinarum, assembly GCF_026571515.1. NCBI lineage: Eukaryota > Metazoa > Mollusca > Bivalvia > Venerida > Veneridae > Ruditapes > Ruditapes philippinarum. The sequence goes on along the minus strand of NW_026866996.1, from coordinate 19,579 downwards.
TCCACAAACACAATGTATATCAGGAAATAAACTTAATATAGCAAAATCATAAATGCAAGATCGTTTTATCTGATTGTGACAATGACATTTAAGTTTATATAAACATACATCGTTAATTTTAAGGCATGACAATACAGACACAAAAATAAATCAGACTACATGTGTGCACTCATAGCACATTATAAACGAACAAAAATTGCATAACTACAAACTAAGTTTGAGACTTAAGGCAAACAGAGGACAAAGTACAATTTGCAATTACAACATACCTAAAATATAATATATTATAGGCTGTCACATAATTTCACTATAAAACTTAAGTTAATGTTTGGGGTACCATGGCATTGATATACCTCACTAGCCAATAATTCAAGAAAGCGTTACTACATATCATTATTGCCGATCTGAGCAAAGTAATACATTGTTCACGAGGGCTCTGCGACCTTAGATTTGCGAATAGACGTAGCCCAAACACTGTGATGAAACGATTTAACATGGCACTCCGTAAATTTTCATTTGCATTACAGAAGATAATAAAATGTACAATAATATCATCTGACACACATGAACATTTTGAACACGTCTGTAAATAATTCGCAGAGTATATTTTTCCAGTGATAGCTATCAATTTTTTACAGAGCATTGTCATATTTGAATTTCCTCTAGCAGTTTGCCATAATAAGCAGTGACTGTTTGGTTTCAAAATTTCGCACAATAACGCAAATTCATCCTGTTCTACAAGTCTTAGATATCTGTTTTGAACATCAGGGTTAATTACATGTTGTAACAATGTTCGCTTCCACACATATTTTGAAGGAAATGTCCCTTCATTTAGATAGATCTGGAGTATATGAGACAGATTATACTTTTGCAAGAGTCTGAATATATCAGGAATGAATCCCAGATGACAAGCATCAAACTTCATAAATCTAATAAGTCTGTTGTTAAACACATTCTTTGCTAAATATCGGTTAGAAAGCCGACATAACTGACCAAAAAACTGTAACTTCCTATATTCAATTATTTTTTCGAAAGCAGTTAGATTTAAAGTACTTAAAGCAAAGTCTGTACTTATACTTATATGTAAGGACTGCATGTATTTTATACAAAATCTGTGTGATCTTTCTAACTTTATCATGTCAGTGTCTGAAATGCTACTCCAAAGCTCACATCCGTACAAACTCTTCGGAATGACTATTGAATTATACAATATCTTAGAAGAAACCGGATTTAATCCATCTGGATGAACTCCACTATTACAAATATTCAAAAAAAGTCCCTCTTAGTTTATTACATGCATCTGCAATACAGGATTTCGTAGAGAGAAAAGAGACACATTTATGCCAAGATGTACTTATAATTATCTCCTTGATTAACATAATTGTCACCGAGCATATATTGTCGTATTTTACTATCAGGTTGGCGTTCATTGAATACTATCACCGAACACTTGTTAGCATTGTATTGGAATCTCCAACGACTTGCGTATGAATAACAAATATCCAACATAGACTGCAAACCATTTGAAGAGAATGATATCAATACCATGTCGTCTGCTACTGTGGGTGATCCTAGGTCCAGTTCGTACATGCAAATACCTAAACCACTATCCTGTAATTCGTTGATAAGACCATTTATGTACGCAAGATAGAAAATTGGCGAACATTTGCCTCCCTGCCTTGTACCTTGTAGAACATCGAACCCATTAGAACGTAGGCCTTGATATTTCACACAACTTTGCATGTTTGAGTACATAGATTTGATCGCTCTAAACGAAGTTGAGTCAATTCGAATCTCATTTAAAAGTTTAAACAGCAACCCCGAATGCCAAACAGTGTCAAACGCTTTGCGGCCGTCCATAAAACAAACATACACTCTAGAACCATACTCTCTTGCAAAGAAAATGCTTTCCCGTAGAACGAATGACATCATTAAACATCCTAAACCATCTTGAAAGCCGCCCTGTTGTACATTGATAGTTTCTAGAATATTATCTTGACATCTTTTTAAAAGTACCATTTCAAAAACTTTCATTAACTTTCTCAATTATATTAATTATGGAAGATGTGTTTTTTAATTCTTTGTCATATTTGATAAGAGTATTTGATGAAACATTAAATGTTTGTAAAAAGGTGTTATATACTTATTTATAATACTTGCACTACAATGCGAAAAGTGTCTGTTGATCAGTGTTTAACCGTTTGTCTATTGTTATATAAACAATTTGTGTTTACATTTATCTGTTAAGTGCATAATTTGTTGGTATTGGAAAATAATGTTAGCTGTTTGTGTTGGATATATTCATGAGAAAAAGGGACTGAAAATATATGCCAGAAAACGTTTATTCTTTTAATATTGTGTAAATAAAACATAACACACATTAATTATTTTGAAATTCATTATCAAACTTGATAAAAAATTTGGACAATTTTGTTATCGCATATACTTATATACTTTTTGTATAATGTATGCTTTGTTATAATATTTAATTCCGATAAATATAAATTGTATTGTTATTGAAACATTCAGAATTACACCGTCTCAGCTTATAGTTTCCTCATACTGACTTGAAATAAACTAAGAGCTATATTTATTACGATACCGAATGTAGTATCTGTTTTATTTCTTGATGCATTTCATCTTATTCTTTCATGTTCCCTATGTGATGAATGATACTTTTAAAAGAGACCGAACAAACCGACAGTTATTGCCTCTATGAATTCAGAAAATGAAAAAGAAATTAAGAATTTATGGAGGTGTTCTTATAAAGTATTAAACCTCTCTTTATAATTAAAGAAAAACAGTTTGTCCCACACGGTGCAGTGATATACATGTATTAATAGTTTCGTTGTTACTTTGCACCCTTAAAGTATATATTACCTGTTTTAGTCTTTGGCCATTGAAAGCCGCCTTTCCTTGTTGACCTTCTTTATCATATTATATTTCATGAAAATCTGTATTATACGTATTGTGTACGTTTGAACTGGATGTACTTTAAAATAAACTCTTAAAGACTTACAGAATAATTGCATGCCATGAAGATATATTCCAATAGTCTGCACAAAAATGATATTTTATGTTACCCATTCACATCTGTCATATAAAGATTATCTGCTATAGAAATTGTCATTGTGTAAAGCATCAAAAAGAAAGATAAATGTTGCCTATTAAATCAGGAAATTCGATATCTTTTACAGACCGTCATTCATTCAGGCATTCAGGAAAGAGACACAGTAAGCTCGCTATTCATCTATCACCTAAAAAGACCACGCCAAGAAATTGTTTAATATAATATTCACGCAAACATGAATCCGATGATGAACCATCCTTAATCACTTCATATTGTTCAACCTACAGTGGTTATTTCAAATTATGTTTTAACATCTTATCGAAGTTTATTTATTGTCTATACTTCGGTAACCGAGAAGTTTTTCATTCGATTCTATGGACAATCCAAGTCCACATTTTTCATGGAGTTTTGTTGCTCTTTTGTATCCGATGGGATCTTTTGTATCCGATGGGATCTTTCAATTCAAACTTGTTCTTCATAATCAACAATCTCTTTGAAAGTAAATAATGTAAAAAAGCCAATAATTTCTCCTGTTACACTTAATACGTAGATACAATGCTTTCAACACATGATTCTTTTTAATGTATAATGTTGTTTCTTTCCCTAAACGGAATCACTGATACCATTTCCTGCTGAAAACGTATCCATGAATGGTGATTTCTCTTTGATGGAGTATTATTTTATGAATAAAACAGTTAACGTTTGACACATTATGATTGGTTTTATTACCTTAAAGAGTTTATGAACTTGGAATATACATGTATAGTCTGATAGTATGTCCATATCCTTTTGGCATTAATATTAGAAATGAAACAAAATGGATCAGTGACAGAAAATGCCCGGCTGCATTTGTTTACCAAATATCATGAGGCTATGATGTTACGAAAAAAAATTACCATTGACTTTTAATATCGAAAAGTTAACTAAGTTGGTAAACAGGAAGTGGATGAGCGACAGACCTGAAACCGAGTCCCACTGTATGGGACCACATTATAATGCTGTATGCCGAATATCAAGAAGCTGTGATAAGTTGTTGCTGAGAAAACTGTTACGAAATTTTCCTACTATTGACCATTAATATCGAAAATTTAACTAAGTCGGTAAACAATAAGTTGATAAGCGACAGACCTGAAATCGAATCTCACGGTATGGGATTCATGATTGCAGTATATATCTAGAATTCCAAATTTAAAATTTATAAAATTTATAATTGTTCTAGGAGATATTTACAACATAATAATAAATCTTAATAAGTGACATTATGCCCATCCTAGTGGAAATGATATGTGTTTATTAATTTTCTATGCGTAAAATGCATAAAAGTGAGAATAATGAAAAAATAATGGAAGTATTTAGAACACTTAACTACATTCAATCTTACCTATTGAAGTAAATCTTTCATCCCAACACCTGGAAACACTTTATGCGACTGTGCATTGATTCAAACATGGCTGACGGTGTTTTGATTCTTACCAAATATATGGCTGGTTTTAAACTGTTGTAAATACATCATTGTTCACTTGATATTATCAAATATTATTTGAACTGATGAAATACTGAACAACAAAAAAGAGGCGTTTTGACTTTTAACACATATATCTAAAGTGTAATGTGTGCTCCATTATTGGTCATGCCGAATTTACAAAATGCTTTTCTTTATTTATGGTTACTCGTCAATGATGTCAATTAATTATCAATAAAGGATTCTTTTAAGGCCCTGGACCAATATCAGTTTGACATTTGTAAGCCGAAACCAAGCAGAAATAATCTATGCAAACAGAAAACTATTCATATCTTGTCACTCAATGCCTGTACTGTATTGATCAGTAAGTAGTTTAACTTGAACGAAAAACAATTAAAACTATTGTTGTAGGTGTTGCCATTATTGTAAGGGTTACATCAAATTAAAACGAATTGGAAAAATTGCCGACAATATGATGAAAACATATTATCGTTGAGCAAGATATGTGCAGCTAATATTAATATAATTGATAGATGGCAAGAGAATTAAGCATTAAAGCAATTCAAAATTTGACAGATTTAGGACAAAAAGCATTGTAACTGATCTCATCTAATTCAAAGAAGCATTTTTATGTTCTGGTCTAAAATGAAACTTATATTCTGGTTAAAGAGAATAATAATGTCTTGCCAACAATAAAAACAATTTTTGTGTCGAAAAATACCGGACTGAAGTAATGGTAGTTTAATTACATATTATGAGATCAGAAATGCATTAATCAATCTGACGAACAAAGATAATGATCCATATTTAATTTCATACGATTAATGATTCATTTCAAGAGAGCTTTTAATAGATCTAGAAATTTTCTAAAAGGTTATTTACATCATTCAATCTTTTCAGAAGACCACATTTTTTAGGCATCATTTAATATTGTTTCTTGAACATCTCTGCAGAAATAAATAGCTCAGTTGCAATGAAATAATCAATTTGAACAATATAATTAAGCACACGAAAAATTACAAAGTGAATGAAAGTTATTATCTCCATGCTTTTGACATTTTCAGATATCACAATCCGTCCATACAGATATTCTTTTAAACATCAGAATTTTATAGGCAAAAAATGGTCACGATAAGGCTCAATCAAACCAAGTCCGCAGCATTTTCAATTCTTCAGTTTTCCTTTTTATGTTATCCTTTTGTAAAATAACGGAACGTTTTAAAATTTATAAAACTGTAATCCATTTGCTTTGATGGCGTGTAGCCAGTTAGGATCAAAATCAAAAGTGTTGCGTAAGAAAACTGAGTTTAATAAAACCATTACACGCTAATATCTAACTCAGAAATGGCATTTTTAAAAGTGAATTCCGTACTTACAACCCAAATAATTAAAAGATTTTCGGCATTTTTAAAGTGATGGAAACTGAAAGTATAATTTTTGAGTTTTTGTGATAAGCTGAAACGTTTTGTTGATATTATTTACAAAAGTGAAACATAATTATGTTATATAGACACAAGTGTAATCATATGTTGTTTGTGCATCCAAACGTCCCACAAATTAACAACGTTCTTGGAGTGTGTTTATAAGCGTAACGTTTTCTACATGATCGAACAAGTGATACTTAACATTTCCTTCAGATCTACAATTTCCATACATGAGTTAAACAAAACACACTTTAAAACTGTATATAATTAGTTATTAATGTAAGGATATATGTGTTCAAAAAAAACTTTTTTCATATCGATGATATTATAGATAATTTCATGTTTCTGAAAAGGTGCCCTTCTAATATCTAAGATTTAAATCGGAAAAATATCCATAACTATTAAACCATACGGTAAATTGCGTTAAAATTTTGATGATTAAAAGGTAGCGTATAACTTCCCTAACTTGCCAATTTTTCAGTCCCTTATAACATTATTTGACAAACTGTTCGAATCTAATTGACATGTCTTGAAATATGTAATTACAATGTATTGACCTTATTTTATTCATCGTTTTGCAACAGTTTCGTTTTGATAGTTAACGAATGATAAAAACGAAGTAAATTGAGCGGAAATTATGTTAATTAAATTTATGATTGACTAAACAAAATATTCTCAATAATAACGTTTCATATTTTGATTTTCGATGAAATGTCAGCAAAATGAAAAATCTTAAATATGACTAAACATAGCAAACCCTGCAAAATGCGCCGATGCAGACAATGTATTCGTGCTAATTCAAGTTATTGTTGAACGAATTTAGGAGAATGTCTAACATTGTGTTACAAGAATGTTTTAAAATTGCCGGTTTGACCTATCAAATTTCCTCTATAGCTATTCGAACCTACAGTGGTGTTTAGTATTAGATGGTGAAGACCACAGCATCCTTTACTACCAAGCTAAACTAAGAAAAATCACACAACAACTGAACTATTACCCTTAAATACATAATAAAAATAAGATTTAATTATACACAAATAAATATTATCACATATGCTTTTGCTAACTTATATTAAAAAAAACAATATCATTTCATTTCTGGATGGAGGAGCATTATTTCATTCATAAAACCTTGCTGTAGAGATATGAATAATAGATGCTTAGACTAGCACATGCATAATGTTTATACTAGCAAATTGAAAAATAGCACATGAATATGCTAAAATAGGCAAAATGAAAATCATAAAAATAGAATGCTAAAATGAGTACCATGAATATGCTTAAACTAGCATTACAATTATGTACAAAATTAACAAAATGAGTATCATAAAACTAGCAAGATCTCAGTATGCTAAAAAGACTATTATGAATATGCTAAAACTAGCACAAGAATATGCTTAAACCCAGCATTATTAATATGATGAAATTAGCAAAATGAAATTGCTAACACTAGCAAAATAATATAAAGCTTGAACTTATGAATATGCAAAATCTGGCTCTTAGATGTTCTGAAACCAGAGCATGAAACTTAAGTTCAAACTAGCAAATGAATTTGCAAAAGCTTGCACAAGAGTATTCTTAAACTATTATATAAATCTATACTAAAACCAGCTAAAAATAGTATAGAAAAGAAGCAACAATTAAAGCAAGATCTTTTAAATCCTTAATAAAAATGTATACTTGTAATATATGCATTAAACTTACTAAATATGGCATTCATATGGTATGAAAAACAAATGCAATGACTACTTTAGACATAACATTAATGATTATCATACATTTGTGATGAAGAACTGGCTTAACAATTAAAACATAACATCACATTTAAACATACTGCAAAATTAGAGGGACTAAATGTAAAGTTTGTAAATTTAAGATTTTCATGAAAATAAATCTTTGCTAAGTATCTTAGTATTACATTTGTTATATAAATTTAAAATAGCTAAAAGAGAAAATTCGCAAATACTTAACTTTGAGAATTAATCTGTAATGATGATTTCACAAAAAAGTTTACCTCACAAAAATATCCAATTTTACAGTATAGGTATATGTACTCACAGCATGGAAATCTAATAACAAGAAAGCCCTAAGGGCCCGGCATCGCTCATCAGAAAAAGTGACACTAGTTCGTCAGAATTTTTTTGAAACATTTTTGTTTGAATTTTATTATCTCAATCACAATATCAGTAAATTCTTTTTTTTCGATGTCAGTATACTAAACAAGAAACATGGCAATGCCATGAAACCAGGTTTTCAATTATCACCATTGTAGATAAAAATGTTGTAGTTGAAATACAAATACAACCAACAAATTGTAACACTATGTGCAATGTAAATCATGAATAATGTAGGAGGAATTGCACACAGAAGAAGAATTCACTATATATTCTGTATAAGGAAAAAAAACAAAGGGCCATAATTAGGTAAAAAATTATCCAATCACAAAACCCCGACAATATGGGCCAGGGCACTTGATGACAAGGCTTCTGTGAAAGTTTGAACAAAATCCGTTGAGAAATGTAGGAGGAGTTGCGTACAGAAGAAATTGTTCACTATATATTCTGTATAAGGGGAAAAAAACGCCATAATTTGGTCAAATATTATCTAATCACAAAACCCCCACAATATGCGCCAGGGCACTTGGTAACAAAGCTTCTGTGCAAGTTTGGTCAAAATCCTTTGAGAAATGTAGGAGGAGTTGCGCACAGATGAAATTTTTCACTATATATTCTGTATAAGGAAATAAAAACAAAGGGCCATAATAAGGTCAAATATTATACAATCACAAAACGCTGACAATATGCCCCAGGGCACTTGATGACAAAGCTTCTGTGAAAGTTTGGTAAAAATCCGTTAAGAAATGTACGAGTTGCGCACAGAAGAAATTGTTCACAATATATATTCTATAAAAGGAAAAAATCAAAGGGCCATAATTAGGTCAAACATTATCCAATCACAAAACCCCAACAATATGGGCCAGGGCAATTGATGACAAAGGTTCTGTGAAAGTTTGGTCAAAATCTGTTGAGAAATGTAGGAGGAGTTGCGCACAGAAGAAATTGTTTACGCCCGCCCGTCCGCCCATCCGCCCGCCGACATACCTCAATCTAATAACCAGTTTTTTCCTTCGGAAAACCTGGTTAACAATACAATATTCTAAGTTTAAAGATAAATAAATCCTCAAGATAGCCCTGCTCCAAACTCTCAGATTAACTTGTCCCTAGATGAGTCAAATGTATGGTAGCCTTATTTTTACAAAGGTATCCTTATTTTTACTATCTTTGAACCCTATGATCCCTCTAGAAATTTTGGTAATGATCCATGCACTGGGTCATGTAAAGAAGTCCTATAAAGTTTGAATATATTGAATTCCCTTGTGAATTGATTCTGTTCATTAGAGCAAGTTTAATAGTCTCAGAACCAGCTTATGAAGAAGACTTCATAACCAGATTTGTATAATCTATCATCCCATGAGATTCCGCTTAGCTCAATATAGAAATATGTTGTCTCAGGATCAGGTTTGTAACCCTGGAATTACTAGTACAATCCTTAAACGAGACAAAATTTCACTTAACACAATTGATCCAAGACATTGAGTCAAATAGTCATTTGTTGCTCAAAACTGGTTCAAAAAATCATGTTAAATTAGTAATCAGTCGAAATATGACCAAAAATGTGTTTAAAATCCAGACAAACAATCAATTAACTCTGGTTATTATTTTCATAGAAAACAATAGCAATAAAGGATCAAATATGATAAACAAGATCAACAAGGAAAGGCGGCGCTCAATGAACGCAACCCCCACATGACCCAGCAACAAGAACCAACGGCAAGGAGCCCAGGGGGACCCCAAACAAAAACAGGACAGGGCAAAGACAGAGCACGGACAGGCTAATCATTAAATGATAATCAATTTGCAACCGATTAGGAATTCAAAGAAAATAAAAATAGGCCCACAAAGGGGAGACCGGGGGAGGGGGTGGGGAGTAATCAAAGAAATAAAAACTAGAGGCAATGGGGAAGATACTTACCGTAGACGAGAAAACAACAAGGGACACAAGCAAAAGTGTCACCAAAACAGTATGAAACAACATAAGACATACATCTGAGGAACACAGTGGGGCGCCGCCTTGGAACGGTCAGCAGCATAATAATGACTGCTGGGGAGTTTAAACCGGTTAATGGTGCACCAAACCTCGCTCTTAGCCCCACCATGTTCCTATAAACGAGACAGTGTAAATAAAATGAATCCCCGCCAAGTGAAATTCTAACAGTTGTCATGGTTACAAAAGGTTAAATAAGTAAAACACTAAAATGATCATGTAGAAACATATAAAAGTAAACCCAATGACCATAACAAAAGTACTCAATGTCCTAAAGGAAGACAGAGCAACAAGAAAATCACCTACAAGGGCCCGACGAAGCAAGGCAGAAGACGAACATTAAGACAATTCAGTCCCAAAGGGCTTTACGAACTATCCATCATAGAGTCTCCCACTTGGTCCGTCAGATGCAATCAAAAGAGGAAAGCGTAATGTCCAACTGTAAAAGGGTTGAACACTAAACATGCAGTATGTCTTAAAATAGTAGGGTCATAACCTCTTTTAATAAAACGTTTAATGATTTTAGTAAAAACAGCAGAAAAATTACCATGACCCAAAATCTTACGCAGTTTGTAAATCACATCGCCATAAAAACCAGGCTGGCTAATCCCTTGTCGCAGAAGAGTTTTTAAATCACTATTGAATTTGGAAATTAAATCAAAGTTACGATTGTAAAATTTAGTAAAATATTTACGTAATTTATGATAGCGGTAGCCCTGTTTTAGAAGCTTGCTGGTAATAAAAATGTTACGCTCGTTGAAATCCTTTACGTTGCTACAAGCTCTAGCGAATCTAATTAACTGGGAAACATAAACCCCGTAAGATGTTGCATGGGGTACGTCTCCATCTAAATGTGGATAATTAACTATACAAAAGTCAAAGTCATCTCTTTTATCATAGATTTTCGTGTGAATAGAATTGTTGTTGATAGTAATATGAAGATCCAAAAATGATGTACTAAAATTTGAAGAGTTCGTTTTATTAAGTTGTAGTTCATGCGGATAAATGTCAGACACCATTTGATCAAGCCTATACTAAACGTTCCACATAAACCTTCAAGATAAGTGAACCAACAAATTAACAAGCCTGGATAGACTTAATACTAACTCTATAATACGATAAAAACGTTATCTAAAGGCAAGTTTTAGCATGGTGAAATCTTGTGGGTGTAACATACTTAACAATGATTAAAAGACTGATTTACTATTTCTAATCTATGACAGAACATTCTTGAAAGTATCAAACCACCATTCTCATGATTTTATATCAAAATATGCTTTGAATTTTCTAAAGTATGAAATCATTTAACAATAAGAATTTGAAAAAAAAAATGAATTGTTAATTTTTTTTATGTTTGATTTTAAGTCACATTGACATTGTAAAAAGTCATATGAGGACTTTCAATCTTCACTTCAGTTGCAATTTATGCATTGTTTTAGGCACAAGTAGGAATCTTAGTAGAGCAACTATCCTTCTGTAAGCTAGCAGGAGGGTTTCCTCACATGAGTGAATCCAACGTCCCTGACAGGACTCAAACTAACAGGACCAAGGGGTGAGTGATTTGAAGTTGGCAACCTTCACCACTCAACCCCAAATGGTTATATTACTTTTATTGACAATAAAAAGGGAAAGAAAGAAAAAAAAATGATTAATTAAGTTCAGATCAAGAAATGATATTCATGTGTGAACCTTTCAGCTGAATAACACTGAATTAGACAAGGGCTGTGACATGATAGGTAATGCAAAATATATGACAGTGTTAAAACTTAAAAGAATTGTCTTTGTGTAAAAACTATAGTGCAAACATGTTTATTGATTTCCCAATGAGATTTAAATAATAAAAAAGTTTACCTTAGGTTTTAAATTCATTGACTGTAAACTGGTGCCAATCTGTTTTACAGTTCCGCAAGGTTAAGAGTTAAAATGACCTATCTTTAACACTGAATTATTTTGTTATACTTTTTTATTTTAAAAATTTTACATTAAAGCAACAGCAATGCAGGTAATTTACATGATATTATATTTGAGCCGTGTCATGACAAAACCAACATAATGGGTTTGCCACCAGCATGGATCCAGACCAGCCTGCGCATCCACACAGTCTGATCAGGATCCATGCTGTTTGCTTACAAACCCTATAACAAGTAGAGAAACTGATAGCGAACAGCATGGATCCTGATCAGACTGCGCGGATGGGCAGGCTGGTCTGGATCCATGCTGGTCGCAAACCCATTATGTTGGTTTTGTCATGACAAGGCTCATTTTATTTCCCAACAGCATGACAACATCACTTAAACATAGTCTAGTACAGGATCAATCTGGTTTTACAATCCTATCTATATTTAAAGTAAAGAGACTTACATTATATTAGAAGAGCATGCATATATGTTTAGTATCATGTTATTAAAAAATATAAGCCACCTTCCCAGAAATGGGGATATATTGCTTTGCCCATTGACCAAACCTATTGTCTTATCATTATGTAGAGAATGCTTTAGCCTGAAGTCCTTCTATTTGGAAGTTGGTCATTTAATGTAGATAAACCTTTGATATTAACTGGGTCAAAGGTCAAGGTTATAACATTCACCTTGTCGTTCAGTATTAAGAGAATTTTTTTTGCTTCAAACATCAAATTTGATACAGATACTGGTCATGATTTGTAGATGACTTATAGCACATTGATTTTGAGGTCAGTATTTTATAAGTTCAAGGTCACATTGACAACCACAAATTCTTCAGAAAACATGACTAACTTGTTGCCATCAGGGGACATGCATGCATGCTTTTCATCAATGTCTTGTTATTTTAGAGAGGTCAAAGTCGTCAATGCCTTGTTATTTTAGAGAGGCCAAAGTCATCAATGCCTTGTTATTTTAAAGAGGCCAAAGTCGTCAATGCCTTGTTATTTTAGAGAGGTCAAAGTCGTCAATGCCTTGTTATTTTAGAGAGGTCAGAGTCATCAATGTCTTATTATTTTAGAGAGGTCGGAAGAGTATCCATATGATGTAGCGTCAGAACTTACAGACATGATGCATGACATATCAGTGCTAGCAAAGATAAACCAGATGGTCTCTACCCTAAAACTTTCCTATCCAGTAAGTTAAAACCTGTAACACAAGTATCCTGTAAGTTCTATCATATTATGTAAGTAACCTGTAAGTTATAGCCTGTTATGTAAGTAACCTGTAAGTTATAGCCTGTTATGTAAGTTACCTGTAAGTTATATCCTGTTATGTTAGTAACCTGTAAGTAATATCATGTTATTTTAGTATCCAGTAAGATATATCCTGTAATGTTATTATCCTGTAAGTTATATAATGTTATGTTAGTATTCTATAAGTTGTATCATGTTATGTTAGTATTCTGTAAGTTATATCATGTTATGTTAGTATCCAGTAAGATATGTCCTGTAATATTATCCTGTAAGTTATATAATGTTATGTTAGTATCCTATTATGTTAGTATCCTGTTATGTAAGAATCCTGTTAGTTATATCCTGTTAAATTAGTATCCTGTAAGTTCTATCCTGTTATGTTAGTATCCTGTAAGTTCTTTAATGTTATGTTAGTAACCTCTTAGTTCTATCATATTATGTTTGTAACCCTTAAGATGTATGATGTTATGTAAGTATCCTTTAAGTTGTATCATGTTTTATAAGTATCCTGTAAGTAATATCATGATATGTTAGTAACCTGTAAGTTCTATCATGTTATGTTAGTAACCTGTAATGTAAGTAACTATAACCTGTAAGTTATATCCTGTTATGTTAGTATAGTTATATCCTGATTTGTTAGTATCCTGTAAGTTATATCCTGTTTTGTTAGTATCCTGTAAGTTATATCCTGTTATGTAAGTATCCTGTAAGTTATATCCTGTTATGTAAGTATCCTGTAAGTTATAGCCTGTTATGTAAGTATCCTGTAAGTAATATCCTGTTATGTTAGTATCCTGTAAGTTATATCCTGTGATGTAAGTAACATGAAAGTTATATCCTGTTATGTAAGTATCCTGTAAGTTATATCCTGTGATGTAAGAATCCTGTAAGTTATATCCTGTTATGTAAGTAACCTGTAAGTTATATCCTGTTATGTAAGTATCCTGTAAGTTATATCCTGTGATGTAAGAATCCTGTAAGTTATATCCTGTTATGTTAGTAACCTGTAAGTTATATCCTGTTATGTAAGTATCCTGTAAGTTTTATATGCTGTTATGTAAGTATCCTGTAAGTTATAGCCTGTTATGTTAGTAACCTGTAAGTTATAGCCTGTTATGTAAGTATCCTGTAAGTTATATATCCTGTTATGTTAGTAACCTGTAAGTTATACCCTGTTATGTTAGTAACCTGTAAGTTATACCCTGTTATGTTAGTAACCTGTAAGTTATACCCTGTTATGTTAGTAACCTGTAAGTTATATCCTGTTATGTTAGTATCCTTTAAATTATTCTGTTATTTTAGTATCCTGTAAGTTATATCATGTTGTTTTAGTATCCTGTAAGTTTTATCCTTTTATAATAGTATCCTGCAAGTTAGACTACTGGTCGTTATATTACTTCCCTTTACTTGTCACATTTAAATTGCTATGTAGTGCAATCTACTCGGTCTCTCTGATATCTGCCTTCTTACTTGAATGAATAGGACCGATTTTAATGCTTACCTATATGGTAATTATTGTAGTGGGAGGGTAAACAAACCTAGACACAGTTCTAGAAGTAGCATGTAATCATTTGATGCCAAGGAAGATGTAACCAAAGGCTTAAACTCTAGACATTGAAACTTAAATCTACTGTTATGGTATCATGAAAAGTTTTATAGAATGATTGAAAAGACATGGAAATTTGGTTCCAGCACTTTGTATGAACCCTGATGGATCAAGTTCGGTAATTAAGAATGAATGACTATTTAATTGACTTTACATGTCTACATTAATTTAATTCAGGGTTTGACAGAAGATAATTTACATAGCATAATTGCAAAGCTTCAGAAAGAGATACAGAGTAAAGACTATCAACTTCAGATGTTAAACTCTAGTACTATAATACTTCAGGATAAAGTCAGGTAAATATACAAAAAGGTTTTAGAAAGAGCATCAAAATGGGAGGCTATCTGATTTGTACGATAGGGCAAATCCCCACCCTCAGTATAAAAAAGATTGCCAAATGTTTTGATGTTCTTCATCTGTTGTATCATAGACAAAAATAAAAAGTAACCATACTGTAGGGAAAACAAGAAATTGCAGAAATCAGCCACCATAAAGCATGTGTATATGTTTTAGCTCTAACACATTTTCAAAAGAAATGTCACCAAACTATGATATAATGATAACCTTGTGGGCCAAGATATTTGATATCAATGAAAACCTTGTGGGCCGAGTTATTTGATATCAATGAAAACCTTGTGGGTTGAGATATTTGGTATAAATGATAACCTTGTGGTCCAAGATATTTGATATGAATCATAACCTTGTGGTCCAAGATATTTGGTTTACAAATAATGCTTTTAAAATGATAACCTTGTGGTCCAAGATATTTGGTATTTATGATAAGCTCATGGTCCAAGTTATTTGGTATGAATGATAACCTTATGGTTCAAGATATTTGGTTTCAATGTCAACCTCCTGGTCCAAAATATTTGGTATAAATGTTAAACTCGTGGTCCAGGATATTTGGTATCAATAATAACCTTGTATTTCTTTGATATCTGGTGTAAATGTTAACCTTGTGATCCATGATATTTGGTACCAATGTTAACCTCCTGGTCTAAGATATTTGGTATGTATGATGAGCTTGTGGTCAAAGATATTTGGTATAAATGTTAACTTCGTGGTCCAAGATATTTGGTATCAATGTTAACCTCATGGTCCAAGATATTTGGTATCAATGATAACCTTGTGTTTCAAGATATTTGGCTTACAAATAATGCTTTTTAAATGATAACCTTGCGGTCCAAGATATTTGGTATTAATGATAAGCTCATGGTCCAAGATATTTGGTATCAGTGATAACCTTGTGGTCCAAGATATTTGATATAAATGATAACCTCCTGGTCAGAGATATTTGGTATGTATGATAACCTTGTGGTCCAAGATATCTGGTATCAATGTAACTTCGTGGTCCAAGATATTTGATATGTATGATAACCTTGTGGTCTGGGGTGTAAATGATAACCGTGTGGTTCAAGATATTTGGTATGATTCATAACCTTGTGGTCAAAGATATTTGATTGACAAATAATGCTTTTAAAATGATAACCTTGTGGTCCAAGATATTTGGTATAAATGATAACCTTGTGGTCCAAGATATTTGGTATAAATGATTAATTTGTGGTTCAAGATATTTGGTTTCTATGTTAGTTGTGGTCCATGATATTTGGTATAAATAATAACCATGTGGTCTGTGATATTTGGTTAAAATAATAACCATGTGGTCCGCGATATTTGGTATAAATAATAACCATGTGGTCCGAGATATATGGTATAAAAAATAACCTTATGGTCCAAGATATTTGGTATAAATTATAACCATGTGGTCCGAGATATTTGGTATAAATAATAACCATGTGGTCTGCGATATTTGGTATAAATAATAACCTTATGGTCCAAGATATTTGGTATAAATAATAACCATGCGGTCCGCGATATTTGGTATAAATTATAACCATGTGGTCCGAGATATATGGTATAAATAATAACCTTATGGTCCAAGATATTTGGTATAAATAATAACCATGTGGTCCGCGATATTTGGTATAAATTATAACCATGTGGTCCGAGATATTTGGTATAAATAATAACCATGTGGTCTGCAATATTTGGTATAAATAATCATGTGATCCGAGATATTTGGTATAAATGTTGAACTCGTGGTCCAAGATATTTGGTATAAATAATAACCTCGTGGTCCAAGATATTTGGTATAAATATTAACCTCGTGGTCCAAGATATTTTGTGTGATTGATAATCTTGTTGTCTTATACAAAATGTTATTTATTATTCCTCTTTGGTAACAGTGAGCTGTAAACTTGGGATAACTAAATTTATTATAGACTTTTTATAAATAAGGAAATTCATTTAGATACACCTATCTTGAGTTACATATGGCTTAGCTCATAATTTTATGCCTCAAGTTAGGTGGATATTTCATCATTCCTACCTTAGATTTATTAGATACCTAACTGCAATCACTTAATTTATCATTAGATATTTTATCCAAAGTTAGGTGAATATTATAGATATCATCATTTGATTTGAATGCAATCTGTTGATAAAACTCGTGAATTTCTTGCTTTTTTTGTGATTATTACATTAGCAAAAAATGTTTCTTTTGCCTGATGAATGACGTTTGCTTGTTATCGGTGATCATGTCAATGACAGCTTGGTATGCAAAAATGAGTTTCAAATGCTGACAATAATCAACCAAGTAATAGTACATTATGATCTCATATGTGTTGATTTCATAATATGCACGTTTCTGATGCATGTTGTGAAGTACAAAATGCTAACATCTGGCTTAAAATAGGTTTTTATAGCCATCTGAAAAATCAAAGTGTATTTTATAGAGAAAATGATGAAATATTCATATATAATAAAGTATACAATTTATTTAGTATATTTTGAATTGTTTTGGTAGTCTACATTTAATCTGAGAATAACATTTGAATTGAAGTTAAAATTAATATAGGTTGTCCCCGATAGCTAAAATTATAAGGAAGACGATCAAAATTGTATCCAAGAGTCCCTAGTGTGATCCTCGGATGAGGCAGATTTTCTCTGTGACAACTGATCTCATGGCATCATGTCTAATGGCTATTTGTAAGGAGTTCGTTACTAAGCAAAGAAATTATTGATTATTCGCTAGTTGACCAGGAATATTTTCAGTTAAAAGTGGACAACTGCCAAGATCAAATAAACAAGAGGGCGCTCACCTGTATAAAGGCACCTGGAGCGAGGCCAGTTTAAACCACAGGGCTTTTATTTGAACAAACTAAGAAGACACCCATTAGAAGATGTTTCACAATGTTAAGTTTTTACTACACACATATAATGAAAGACAATGATCTACTCCCCCCCGGTCAGGGCCAACTTTAATCCAGGGGCTTTTATTTGAACAAACTTGGTAGACACCAATAACAAGATGTTTCATGCTAAACATCTAAGCTCTAGCTCATTGGGTTTTTCAAAAAGTTTTTACTATACACATATAGTTAAAAACATTGACACCCCTGGGGCGGGGCCAGTTTTGACCCCATGGCTTTTATTTGAACAAACTTTGTAGACACTCACTAGAAGATGTTTCATGCTTAATATCTAAACTCCAGCTATTTGGGTTTTTTCAAAGAAGATTTTAAGTTTTTGCTATAAACATATAAGGAAAATCAATGACACACGGAGCGGGGCGTGTTTTGACCCCAGGGCTTTTATTTGAACAAACTTTGTAGACACTCACTATAAGATGTTGCATGCTTAATATCTAAACTCCAGCTTTTTGGGTTTTTTCAAAAAAGATTTTTTATGTTTTTGCTAGACACATATAAGGAAAATCAATGACCCCCGGGGCGGGGCCAATTTTGACCCCAGGGCTTTTATTTGAACAAACTTGGTAGACACCCATTATAACATGTTTCATGCTAAATATCTTAGCTCTAGCTCTTTGAGTTCTTAAAAAGAAGATTTTTAAGTTTTTACTATATGCATATAGGGAAAATCTATGACCCCCTGGGGCGGGGCCAATTTTGACCCCAGGGCTTTTATTTGAACAAACTTGGTAGACACTCTTTAGAAGATGTTTCAAGCTAAATATCTTAGCTCTAGCTCTTTGGGTTCTTTAAAAGAGATTTTTAAGTTTTTACTATATGCATATAGGGAAAATCAAAGACACCCTGGGGCGGGGCCAATTTTGACCCTAGGGCTTTTATTTGAACAAACTTGGTAGACACTCACTAGAAGATGTTTCATGCTTAATATCTAAACTCTATCTATCTGGGTTTTTTCAAAGAAGATTTTTAAGTTTTTGTTATGCACTGTCATATAAGGAGAATCAAGGACCCCCGGGGCGGGGCCAATTTTGACCCCAGGGCTTTTATTTGAACAAACTTTGTAGACACTCACTAGAAGATGTTTCATGCTTAATATCTAAACTCCAGCTATTTGGGTTTTTTCAAAGAAGATTTTTTAAGTTTTTGCTATACACATATAAGGAAAATCAATGACCCCCTGGGACGGGGCCTATTTTAATCCAGGGGCTTTTATTTGAACAAACTTGGTAGACACCAATAACAAGATGTTTCATGCTAAACATCTAAGCTCTTGCTCATTGGGTTTTTTAAAAGAAGATTTTTAAGTTTTTACTATACACAATATAGTTAAAAAACATTGACACCCCTGGGGCGGGGCCAGTTTTGACCCCAGGGCTTTTATTTGAACAAACTTTGTAGACACTCACTAGAAGATGTTTCATGTTTAATATCTAAACTCCAGCTATTTGGGTTTTTTCAAAGAAGATTTTAAGTTTTTGCTATAAAAA